>NW_004797883.1:70214-74014 GCF_000002075.1 Aplysia californica | reverse complement strand
ACTTCTCGAGTTCTTTTGCTCTGTAGAAATGTAATTGTAAATGGGCTGATTCATCAATGTTAAATTGTCATGCTCATAGCTGTGCCTGAACTGCCACAGGGAACTGCTGCTTTTTCTTTCCTTTTCCTTACTATCGTCCTTTTTTCCTCTACTTCTTTTGTATGATTTCACACTCATGTGACCCACTATTTCCGGGGTGCCTTGATAGTCGGAACAGACTTTGTGCTGTTGAAGCTAGAGGGGTGAACAGAGTAAGTCTGATTCCTTGTAAGGACTTCTCTATTGACATCCACCCCTTGGCGCTCATATGACCTTATGCAGTTGTGAGCGCCGTAAAATCTTAAATCTTAAAACAAAGAGAAATGTTCACGATGTGCCCCCGGAAAAGGCTCTGCAGCAAAACCTACTTTCTGCACCAATCATCCTTTAGAAATATCCCTTGTTTGCGCACCTTCAGGAAATGTTATTAATTAGAATTAAGCTCTTTATTCTACTTATTTGATTTTAGCTTCACATGTTATTGATATATAATATATAACAATTTATATAATGTATAATATTTTTATAAACCCCCAAAGCAGGCCCGGTTCGTCCATAGAGCACGGTCGTGCAGTGCCGCCCAAAATATTTTAAATATTCTATTATGTAAAGCACCCAGAAACATAAAATAAAAGAAGCAAGAAACAAACACTAGCCAAATATAATATCAAAACAAGGTCCTCGTTGGCGCCGTAACTGTCATTTCTATGTCTATATCGCCGTAAAACATCTACTAAGCCATGCCAAAGTTCACGCGCTTTAACTAAACACAATAGGATATTCAACACTGGTAACCAGACCTTTAAATCGCTCTTTGGGATAACCCAAGCGATGACGACACTCGTAGCGAGTTTGGAGGTACATTAATATTAATAAGCCGGCACATCTCAAATGTGCTCCTGCCGAATAGTGCCGATACATAGCCCACAGTAGACATTCTAAAAATAAACGCGATAGACTGTACGCTATTCAATTCCAAAAGTATGTGAGCCTCGGAGCAATCCAGCGGAGTGCTCAAGTGAATTGTGATTGGTTCATCGTCTTGCCGCTATTTTAAGTGACTCTGTGACCGTGAACCTGGGGGAGGTCAACGTGACATACTTAAGTCACCGTGCTAATATGGGTTGTGCCTTTGAATGGTTTTGTTGTGGAGTAGTGAAAGTTATTACTAGAGTGTTCAGTTCTCATGAAGGATGAACGAATTTGATGTTTCGCTAACAAACAGATTTTAAGTTCTTGAAATCAAAGCGGCAACTAAAAAGAATGAAAATAAAAGCACGAGGACCTCCCTCAACAACCCAAAGATCCTAAAATTATGCACCCTCTCATTTACTATGCCCTTGACAATCTTCAGCCTGCGATAGCCCATTTTTTAGACCCACGAGCCGCCCCTGCCCCAAAGGTTATGTTATAAAGAAGGGGCTTACTGGGGGGGGGGGGGTGAGGGGTGGTCATTCATTCGCAAATGTTAGGCTTAAATGGCGTTCCGTAAACCTTTGGTGCAACCATACAAGTGACGCTCTCTACGTTTGGGGTGTGATCTCATCCCGCTGGAACCAGGTATAATCTGTATCATAACATAACAGCTTCTCTTCCCCGTTTAAAGAAAATTTAAATCTCCTCCACAAAGTTCTCCAGCACTTTTTCAGCACAGTAAGATGTCCATTTGGTGCACGTGTAATTGTCTTTTTCCGAGATCCAGAGTGGACCAATGACGCCCTAGTGGCTGAATGCTTTTAAGAATTAAAGTAAAATTTTGCGCTTTATCCAATTTCAGTTGACATTTTAAAAACTTGATTTGAATTTGAACACGTCTATTTTCTCCATATTTACAAAACGTTATGTCCCCGTGGCTGAATTTTCTTTGTTCGTAGTTTTATGGAAATTAGTGTAGATATGACTGAGTTATTGTATAAACTTAGTACATATAGGAAATTTTATGTAAGCAATATATTCATTTAGATATATGGCCATTCTTTCCATGCTGTGCGCAGAAGTTATGAAATGTCAGGGACGGTGAGTTTGTGGAGAGGCAATGTTCAATACAAAAAGCTCTCTGCTCTTTACTAAACTTAACCACGATCTCAGCAGGCACATGAAATTTGGGAAAAATAATATCTGCAGACTTCTGTTGACTTGTTAGAGTTTGCAATATGGCCATATAGAGCAAAACCTTTCGATAATTTTCATTATCTAAAATGAGTATCAGACAAATTCCTTTTGGCTTCCATATATTATGTTCAAATCTGAAACACAAAACTTCAATATGGAGGAAGAATTTTACCAAACAAGTTCTTCAGTTGTTTTTTAAAAATCACCCTGAACATCATGCATCATACACAATTTTATGTACATAGCAGTGCGCTTTCTAGAGATGTTGGTCTCTTTATTCAAAATTTATAAGTAGCTGAGATACCAACAGAAAAGTGAGAAGCCATGGAATAACATCAAAAAACTAGCCAAGAATAGACAAATGTGGAAAGTGTTTGTTTGTGGCCTAAACCTTGATGCAGATGATGGTGATAACGATGATGATGATGAGAGACCAAAAAAAAAAAAAGAACAAAAAAAAAGAAAAGGAAAGAAAATGAACACACGTTTTCGCCGGCGTAGAAGAAAGGTTTACAACTTGCTAATCGGTGCGCTAGTCAGACATATGAGATTGTCTACGTAAGCTCAGTCAAGGAGGAGAGATTGACTGAATGAAATAATTGGTCGCTTTTAAGCACAAGCGGGCTATCCCGAAAAATGCTTTTTTGAGAAAATCGAAATAGTTTCGAAGTTAAAGTTCTTGGATCCTTGTTCAGTTTCTTTAAAAGACAAGGAGAGTTTTCTCTATAACCAAACAAATATATACACCAATGAAACCAAACTTCTCCAATAGGTTGGGCAATGCCCACTTTTGGGTGTAGGTAAGGATTTCTGGAAACCCCTGAAATCTGGGTTAACCCTCTTGTCCTTAAAAGCGACCAATTATGAAACATAAATCTCCCGATCAAAATTTGCAATTCATAGCCATTTCTTTAAATGTGCCAGTGGCTCTTAAAATCACGCTAGTTGCTGATCCTCATATTAACCAAAAACCAAAAGGGACATTACACCACTGGTAAAACCTCAGTCGGGAGTAAAAGTCCTAGGCTTCTGATCTGCAACAAAGAAAGATACAGAAGGTCATTTTTTTCCATCATCCATCAACATTCTTCCATCTCAACCATCTTGTATAAGTATTCATATGACCTTAGAGCATGCATCAGAATAACATTGAGTATATATCTAGCTTATGATTATTATTGTTTATATTGATGCTCATTTATATTATGCATGTGATTGTCCACTCAGGTTATGGATGTTACCCAACTTTTGCGGCCATTTTCTCGATATGTTAGCTCTGAAACCAGGCGACCTGCTGACCTCCTTCATTTGCTAATATCTCGAATTCAATTCAACATAATTCAACTTTTTTTCACCAAAAAGAAGGAAAATGAACAGGCTTTAAGATGATACAAGTAACCTCATATGTCCACAAATGGACGATCGCCTGATTCCACCATGTCGTGACACAAATAATAATTTATTGCAATTTTTAAATCCCTGTAATATTTCCTATCAGTATTTATTTGGCAAGATGCCATTACGGATGGACGAGGAACAGCCTGGGAACTCAGGACTGCAGACGACAATGACAATGACAATCTTTATTCATCTCGCAGGGAGAAATTTGTCTTGGTCGTTAACAATGGCAGTAGACGTTACAAAAGTTA
>NW_004797883.1:61327-69173 GCF_000002075.1 Aplysia californica | reverse complement strand
CCCCCCCAAAAATAATTTTAAAAAATTTTAAAAGTCCATTTATCTTGAATTAGATTCGAGATATTATCGATTGAAGGAGATAGGGTCGCCTGGTTTCAGAAGTAAAATTAACGAGAAAAAGGGCGCCAAAGTTAAGTAACTTCAATAACTAGAGAATCCTAGAAAACTGAAAAGTTACATGTTTTGTGTCTTTTATCAACGTTTTTCAGTAAAATTCCCATGTAAATGTGTTTCTACATGGACATCATTAATAAAAAGGTGTTGAACAAAAAACAAAAATTCTCTAAAAATTGTCAGACTAGCAGAAAAATGCCTTTCTTCGATTTCACTATTTTGACGAGCGCCTGCTTTCACCACGATGCCTAATATGTCTGCTGCTTCCTCAAAGAGTTAAGACGATACCAATAACTCCTCAAGCCTCAAAAACAATTACGAGAGCATGATTCCGCCGTGTCGTGACCCATATGTAGTCTGAAGGTGAACGTTCCGTCGATATTGGATTACAGAAAAAAGTACAAAGTACTTTACTTTCTTATCAGGGACGTGTTTTTGGTCCACATAATTTGTTTACTATCTTTATCTCTTCGTATAAACACAGGGGCCCCAGAGGAACTGAGCTCTTCAACAATATGTGTAACAACGTTGTGGAAGCAGGCGCTCGTCAATTTTTTGGTGTGCACAGCTATTGGTTTCATCTCAAAACATGGTTTAAGCAAAAGTCCCCCAGAAATGTTTTATTCATTGGACAACAATGGTGTTCAGCCAAAAGCAAAAAACATTCGATACAAATTAACATACCGACGGGAAATGACATTTTCTTTAGTTTCATTATTTTGACGAGCGCCTTATTTCACCACGACGCCTCACAATTTGTCGCTTTTAAGGACAGGCGGACTAACCCAGATTTCGGGGGGTTCCAGAAAACTTGACCTACACCAAAAGTGGGCATTGCCTTACTTATAGGAGAAGTTTGGTTAGATCTACATTAGTGTATATATTTGTTTTGGTTATAGAGAAAACTCTCCTTGTATTTTAAAGAAACCGAACTGGGGGCAAAAACCTTACTCTCAATTTTCTCAAAACAGCATTTTTCGGGATAGCTCCCTTGTGCTTAAAAGAGAGCAATTATTCAATAAGCACGCAGTTATTGTACACACATAATGCCTCGAAGAATCTTTGGCGTCAAAAGGCAGAAAAAATACCAAATAGCGAAGTTCTGAACAGGTCAATTACCAAGAAGTCTAATATTTTCTTAGCTCAAAAGGACTCAACTTTGCTGTGCAAGTCACGTTGTCAAAATGCCCCATTTCGGAATCCGAAAAGGCAGTACATTTATGTACTTGTATTCTATTCTGAGCGGTCCTTAATGAAGCGCTAAATTTGGCACCCCGAAAATTCGCTATAAATAGCTCCTGAAAATAAATTATATGAAGGGCCTGAACAAAAAATCCTTCCACAAGGGATAGCGTAATTCCTGGCAGACACGTCTTAGTGGTTAGGCTACCGGACTCGTCATCGTGAGGTTTCGGTGGTCTAGTGGTTAGGCTACCGGACTCGTAATCGTGAGGTTGTCGGTGGTCTAGTGGTTAGGTTACCGGACTCGTAACCGTGAGGTTGTCGGTGGTCTAGTGGTTAGGCTACCGGACTCGTAATCGTGAGGTTGTCGGTGGTCTAGTGGTTAGGCTACCGGACTCGCAACCGTGAGGTTGTCGGTGGTCTAGTGGTTAGGCTACCGGACTCATAACCGTGAGGTTGTCGGTGGTCTAGTGGTTAGGTTACCGGACTCGTCATCGTGAGGTTGTCGGTGGTCTAGTGGTGAGGCTACCGGACTCGTCATCGTGAGGTTGTCGGTGGTCTAGTGGTTAGTCTACCGGACTCGTAATCGTGAGGTTGTCGGTGGTCTAGTGGTTAGTCTACCGGACTCGTAACCGTGAGGTTGTCGGTGGTCGAGTGGTTAGGTTACCGGACTCGTAACCGTGAGATTGTCGGTGGTCTAGTGGTTAGTCTACCGGACTCGTAATCGTGAGGTTGTCGGTGGTCTAGTGGTTAGTCTACCGGACTCGTAACCGTGAGGTTGTCGGTGGTCTAGTGGTTAGGCTACCGGACTCGTAATCGTGAGGTTGCGGGTTCGGGGGATCGAGCCGTGGGCCCGACGCTGTGTCCTTGGGAAAGACACTTTACACGAATTTTCCTCACTTCACCCAAGGGAAAATGGGTACCAGGCCAATGACAGCGAAAGATTTTTGTCAGTATGTTAGTGTTTTAGCGCCTATAAATGGCTGCTTGCACTGTATGCTTCTTAGGAAGTTGAGTTTGTTTCAGAATTGCTCTCTCTGCTGGGGTAATAGTATAGATAGTGAAGCGCATAGAGCTTGCTGATGAGTGGGGATATGTGCTATACAAAAGCTATCTATTATCTGTTATTATTATTACAGACCCAGTTGAAGAGCAATTACCTCGGTGGACTGATTGTATTTCATAAAGAACTATTCTCCTCTGTCAAACACCTCCTGTTTTGTCTAAGTAGAGGTTTTATGGCGCTCGTAACAGCACATGGTCATATGAGCACCAAAGGGTGGATGTCAAAAGAGAAATCTTTATAGGAAATCAAGCTTACTCTGCTCACCTCTTTAGCTTCAATAGCCCAAAGTCTGCTTCGACTGTCAAGGCACCCCGGAAATAACAGGTCACAAAAGTACGACAAACATACAAAAGAAGTAGAGGAAAAATGCCTTGCGCTATGTAGCCCACTAAACCAAGCCATCCGGTGACTCTCGCGTTTGCGCTTTGTTAATCCCCCCCCCCCCCCCACCCCCAGACCCCCCAAAACCATGGCAGTTTAGTTTAATTCGTAGCTTCTGCCCCTCACTAACAGATGATTAGTCCAAAATCTAACTAAGACTGCCATAGGCCTATGCAAAAAGGCTTCTACAAGAAAATCAATAGCTCCTACACAAAAGCAAAACCATACTAGATATCTAGATCTAATATATTAATAAGCACAATCGAGCGTATGCAATGTTAAGTCCATGTTTTGCAAGATTTGTGACTTACTAGTCTGTTTTCTAATCCGTTTGAAAATGTCATGGGAAGATTGCGTTTATTTTTAGACTGTCTTCAGTGGGCTACGTCATAATCATCTGACTATATTTCGGCAAGAGCCTTACTCGATCTAAGTGCTGCATTTGATACCATCGATCATTCAATTTTGATCAGGAGGTTAGGCCATAGCTTTGGCTTATCTGGGACTGTTCTTGAGTGGTTAATCGTACAGAGTCTGAACTTGTAAATGAGGAAATGTCATCCATTTTCAGCTTGCAATTTGGCATACCCTAAGGGTCCGTGCTCGGACTACTCTTATACACACTACATATGTATATATATACAAAGCCCTTAGGTACAATAATTAGGAAGCACGACGTTAACTACCACATGTACACGGACGACACTCAGCTGTACAAGTCTGTTTTACCAACAAATTTCAATTGTCTAGTTACTGGCATGGACAAATGTATTGTGGAGGTTAAAAACTCGATGATATCAAACAGACTTAAAAATGAATGACGATAAGACAGAAGTTTTATTTTGCAATGCCAAACCAGGGATATTGCTTTGCAATTTTGACCATATATGTATTGGGAATGATAACATCTTTTTCACAGATAAAGCGAGAAATCTAGGCGTTTACTGCGAACTTTCTATGCACCATTATATAAACCGTCTATTTAAAGTAATTTATTTAGAACTACGCAGAATAGGACAAATGTCAACATAATATCTTATTGTTGATTTCATCAAAACCCTCATCTCTTCTTTTGTCCTTTCACGTCTAGGCTACTGCAATTCTTTGTTTGGAAACCTTCCCACTGAAACGTTAAATAGATTACAGCGACTCCAGAACCAAGCTGCTCGCATAATTTTAAAGAAATCTCTCAAAGAACATATAACACCAATGCTAATTCAACTACATTGGCTCCCGGTGAAAGCACGAATTCAGTACAAAATCATTGTTCTTTATTTTAAGTGCGTCGACAACATTGCACCATCATATCTTTGTGACATGGCAATCAAATATATATATATATACCATCTCGGCCTTTAAGGTCGGCGACGAAAAGACTTTTAAGACCTGTCCAAAGCAAAAATCAGAGACTCAGAGGGAGAGCTTTTTCACACCACGCCCCCTCCTTGTGGAACGTTTTACCAGCCAGAACTGTTAAAGTACTTTTAAAAAAGTGTACAAATTTAAGTACAATCAACAAAATGTACTTAAGTACAGTAAAAGTACTTTCCTGTAAAATGTACTTGAATACAAGTACTTTTTAAAAAAGTACTTATGAGTACATTTTCAGTACTTTCAGCTAATATGCTAAAACACTTCAGTGCTAATGCAAAAAACCATATTGAATAACATATCCAGTATGTTTGACAAAGTAGGCTATTTATTACGAAAAATGTCAACAGTATACTAAGCATTTGAATATACAATGTACGCACTGCACTGAACGTAGGTGGAAACGGTCCGTGAAATTGAAAAAAAAAATCCAAACAAACAGACGCAACTAGTGGGTAAGTGATATTATGAAAGGAACTTGTTAGAGCAAGACAATGTGATCAAATGTAAGTCAGTCCAAGAGGTCGGAAAGTTCTACAGGAAAGGTATCCAAATTGGAAAATGTAGACATAAAGTTGCTCTTAAGAAAACATAAAATTGATGAAAATGGACAGCATAGAAATGGAAAAGTGCATTGAATTCTTCATTAACAAATCCTCAAGGAATCAATGTAGCCTTAAGCAAACCCCCCCCCCCCCCAAAAAAAAAAAAAAAGTGTAAAAGAAGTTTAGGTAGCCAAAAAAATTGTTAGATATACATTGAGAACTCAGTTTCAGTTGATAATAGTGGTAAGACAGATTTTGGTCACACTCAGTGGTCCACGGCAAACCAAAATAGGTGTAGTTTCCTAGAGTCTAGTAAGTCTAGTGTAACCAAAGATTCTCTACTACAGTAGTCTCCGCCTTAGATCCCAGGGCTCGGAAGCAAGAAAAATATGGGATCTTAGCCGACGAAGCCAAGGAAGAATCTACAGTGACCCATGAAATGACGTGACCCCTGGGTGGATTTATGACATATGGCGGGCAAAGAGTGGTCAACCTTGATGACTAATCATATTGGCATGAGGCATGCCATATATAATTCGAAATGACTATTCCCAGTGACACTGGGGATAGGTACAGAAACTATTCCCAGTGACAACGGAACTCTTTGCATTAAAAAATCAGAAGTCTTTGCATTTTGCCTTCAGTTCAGTATTTTTGGTCTCTTCTCTTACAAAAGGCTTTGACTCGACTGTAGAATAGATCTAGAACTAGATCTAGATTAGATCTGAACTAGATCTAGATTAGATCTGAACTATATCTAGATTAGATCTGAACTAGATCTAGATTAGATCTATAAGAAAGAAGAATCGGGAAGGATTTCTTCCTGTCCTGTACCGTGGTCTCCAACATCCGTATATATTCATGTATATATATATATATATATATATATATATATATATATATATATATATATATATATATATATATATATATATATATATATATATATATATATATAATATGTAGATCTAGATCTACACGTACATTTACATTACGACTGAATAACAAGCAAGCATAGAATAATAATTCCTTTTTCTTTAAAAACAATTATCCACTCTCACCAGAATCTACTTTAGTTTAGTTAGATCTAGTCTAGTATTTAGTAACCCATCACCATCATGCCCATGTAGATCAATGTAGGAACAATATATCGAATGGACCTGTCTGTTCTCGGTGTCACAGGGAATAGTGCTTTCCTATATAATTATATATACACTAATTAGCCTACCGTGAGTCTTGAGATCTGTATCTACGTTTATCCAGTTGCCCCTCCCCTTTACATGTTCAACAATTTTAGCTTTCCATCTCTGATTGAGTCCACCCTCCCCCCGCCTTTGTTGTTACGCACCATTACGTAGTGACCACACCAATTAAAATTCAGGCTGTCTCGCAAATTCGGGAATAGAGAAAAACTGCTTTCAATGGTCAAGGAAGAGTTCATAGTTTGATGTAATCCCGCCTGGAACGAACTTGTAAGTTGTAGGCCCTACCCACCCAGCGAGTGATGTAAGTTTAGGTGGCGAGCTCAGATGCGAGTGCGATGTTTGGGGAAAAGAAACGCTTCGGTCAGTTCACACCTCGGTGTAATCCCGTGTAGGGATCATTGTACCGTTTCTTTGAGTTTTGCAACGCTTGTCGCTTGTGATCACATTCACGAGAGTGGCTGATCTTTGATCCGACGGGCCGTTCTTTGATCTCAACTTTTAACTCTTGGTTGATCGGCTGTGCCCACCCGGGTGTTTGTTCCGTAAATTATGATTAGAAATGCCGGCACTTACCCTTTCATTAAGCTTCAAAAGTACTCAAAATGTACTTTTAAAATACTCAAAAGTACTTTATAAAAAAAGTATCGGAGTACAGTAAAAGTACTGGTTGTTGTTCTCAAAAATGTACCGGAGTACAGTAAAAGTACTGGTTGTTGTTCTCAAAAATGTACCGGAGTACAGTAAAAGTACCGAAAATTGTAACGTAAGTACAAGTACCGGAGTACTAATTGTACCCCGTTACAACCAGCTCTGTTACCAGCTTATCTGACGGGAGTCTACAACTTTATCAAAATTTAAATCAGCACTTTAAACGCATTTGTTTCAGTCCAGCTTCAATCTGTAATTTCCGACATTCCCAATACAATATAAATATTATTATGTTCCCTCGGTATCGTTTATTCATGCTGTTCTGTTATGTAAGAATTTATGACTGTGTGAATTCATCAATGTGTGTGAGGGTGTATGGGTAAGTTTCGTGGGATTGTCTTTACTCAAAGATGTGCTGGAGAGAGAGAGAGAGAGAGAGAGAGAGAGAGAGAGAGAGAGAGAGAGAGGGGGGGAGAGGATTACTATAAGGAGCTGTGCGCTGCATATGTTCTTTGTATTATTGTACAGCGCATAGAGCACTTCTTTGTGGAAATACGCTATATAAAAGCAATTTATTTATTTATTTAGGCTACATAAGACGTGCCGTTTTATAATGCCGCCATTAAACTCCATACGAGTTCGTCATCGCTAGGGTTACCCAACGACCGATATTTAAAAATGTATAGGTCAGACTACAGTCGAACCTTTGTAAGACAGAATCGCAAGGGAGCTAGAAAAAAAAATTCGTCTTAGACAAGGGAGATTAGGGTGAGATGAAAGAGGGGGTCAAAGGACCAGCAGGTGGGATCAGGGATCGCTTGTCCGATCAGCAAGCAATGGTCAAAACTTCACACCTCTCAACTGCTATCCTGTCTGATAAAGACATGCGTCAGTCTTACTTATCCAATTACGACCAATGCTTGCCTTTCACGGGACCACTGTTTGACCTATTAAAAAGAGAAACGTTCGAACGTCTCCTTTGCTTCCACCCTTAGCCCCACCCACCGGTGTAACAAGCACAGTCAACCAATGCCACCCCTCACTACCATCATGTAACAACGATTCGAGGAACTTTTCCCTCGGCTGGCCGTACGATCAAGGCGGCAGGCATTGGTCAATCTAATTTCACACCTCTGGCTTCTGGCTACCCAGGAAAGTTTCCGTAGTGACTCGCTACTGGAGCGCTCTCACGAGCAGTCGTGAGATTTCACACCCACACTACACTGACCATCTGCATTGCTCAGGGCTCACATGATGGGGTAACATCAAGATTCAAGGACCTTACAACCAATGTACGCTCCTCTCTCTCTCTCTCTCTCTCTCTCTCTCTCTCT
>NW_004797883.1:41299-53799 GCF_000002075.1 Aplysia californica | reverse complement strand
CAGCCAAAGTTTGGTAATTTCCTAGCCCGAGAGGCCTTGGATACTGAAAATTTACATTTTTGGTGCCTGTAATCAACGTTTTTCAGTATAATCCACACACAAATATGTTTCTAAATGAATGTAAAAGGTGTCAATTTTTTTAATTTCATAATTTTGACGAGGGCCTGATTTCCCCGCAATGCCTCACACACATATATATATATATATATATAATATATATATATATTATGTTGAATCATCACTTGCTTTTGAAATGTTTTCAGGTCCTTGCTGAACTCTCTGGGGACAGAAGTTTGGAGAAGTTTCGACTCGAGTATGAAAAGCTGCACAAGGCACTCAAGAAGTCTCACGAGAGTGAAAGAAGGCTCATGCAAAAATGCAGGGAGTTGAATGCAGAGATTGTGGCCAATTCAGCCAAAGTGGCCACGGCTTTGAAACTTTCTCAAGAGGATCAAGCCACAATTGCGTCTTTGAAAAAAGTGAGTAAAATATTTACATCTTATTTCACAAAAATATTTGTCGTGTATAATAAGATAAGATAAGATAAGATAAGATAAGATAAGATAAGATAATACTTTATTATCCCAGAGGGAAATTTTTCTTGGCTGTACAGGACCGTAAAAACTCATGCAGGTATACATAATAATTTAAATTATATATTAATCTCATTAATGTTCAATATGAAAAGAGAAGTAAAGCTGACAAAATGTACATATCACATCAGGTGCATCATTCAACCACAACCAGGAATTTAATTACAAGGCCTTTAGACTGTTCGCATCGTTTTATGCAAGAAAAATTCTGAAATTATGCGAACTGAGCCCCAAAAATGTGACCTTATGCGATTCTGTTAATTTTAATAAAGAATGAAGAAGGAAAATAATCAGAAATTATGAAAAAAATGATCAAATTTTGCTAAATTATGCGGGGTGCATAAAACCTCGGGGACAGTTTGGAGTTATATTAGATACCTACTCGAAAGAGCAATACACATCTGTAAGGGCCTTGTCGCTGCTGAGCAGCGCCTGAAATATTTCTCTAAGTGTGTAGTGGAAGATCTTCTGAGACAGGGAGCTGGAGACTACTTTACTAGTGCTGAAGTTCTTTTATTCTTCGTCAAGTTTATTTGGGAAAAAGCACAAATTCTTGAATGATGTTTTCCTTCAACAGGGGAATCTAAGAATTGAAAATTCAATAATTTTAAAAGAAAAATCTCATTTGTTTGCTTGTTGTAGTCCATCACTCACTTCTGGGCTGAAGTATGAAACAACCCTCAATCAGAATCACATGAAAGTGCTCACAATTTATCACATTTTGTGCCTGTAAATGTTTTCAAGCTGACCATTTTGCTTTTGAAAAATGACCCCCCCCCCCACCCCCGGGTAGTGCCACAGACTGAAGTGTCTGTAGGCCATTCCCAAAGGGGGGATATTATATTAACATGTTCTTATGCACAGTAGAATTGTAAATGGGCTGACTTATCG
This sequence comes from Aplysia californica, assembly GCF_000002075.1. Lineage (NCBI taxonomy): Eukaryota > Metazoa > Mollusca > Gastropoda > Aplysiida > Aplysiidae > Aplysia > Aplysia californica. The sequence continues at coordinate 52,315 of NW_004797883.1, read as the reverse complement.
ATGTCATGCTCATACTGTGCCAGAACAACATGGGAGAACTGCTGCTTTTTCTTTCCTCATTCTTACTGTGGTCACTTCTACTTCTTTCGTATATGTTTGTCACACTCTAGTGAACTCCTATTTCCGGGGTGCCTTGATAGTGGAAGCAGACTTTGTGCTGTTGAGGCTAGAGAGGCGAGCAGAGAAAACTTGATTCCGTTTTGGATTTCTCTGTTGACATCCACCCCTTGGTTCTCATATGACCTTTAAATGCAGTTGTGAGCACTGTAAAAACCTTTCTTAAAAAGAAAGAAAAATGATTCCTGTCAAAGACATCTCTATGTCATCATTATACCAGTAAAATTTAGAATTTTGTGAAAATTGATTGTGTGCATGTTTGTGAAAACTTTTATCGGAAACTGTGCAGAAGTTCATGAAATTCAGACAAAGATGCCTTCTGCAATGGTTTCATACAATGATATGTTTGAGGTGTGCTGACAAAATGAGTTACTTCTCGGATTCAGGCCTCAAGGAAATAGATACATCACACTTATAGGTGAAGTTTTTACAATATATAGGAAATAGATACATCACACTTATAGGTGAAGTTTTTACAATTTATAGGAAATAGATACATCACACTTATAGGTGAAGTTTTTACAATTTATAGGAAATAGATACATCACACTTATAGGTGAAGTTTTTACAATATATAGGAAATAGATACATCACACTTATAGGTGACGTTTGTACAATTTATAGGAAATAGATACATCACACTTATAGGTGAAGTTTTTACAATATATAGGAAATAGATACATCACACTTATAGGTGAAGTTTTTACAATATATAGGAAATAGATACATCACACTTATAGGTGAAGTTTTTACAATATATAGGAAATAGATACATCACACTTATAGGTGACGTTTGTACAATTTATAAGTATGAAATGATAAAAGACATGTTATACTTAAAGAATATGGCATCAATAAGAAATCTACAAATTTGACGTAAGTGACGATTTTTGGCCAATATCTCCATTTGGGGATTGCCAGGAGTAAAACTTATTTTGTCAACACGCCTCACATATATATATATATAGTGCTCTTTTTTCTTTTTAATTTTTAAAAACGTTGTCTTCTATACAGGAAGTGGAGAAAGCATGGAAAATGGTTGATGCTGCCCACGAGAAAGAAGCGAAGTCGAAAGAAACTTCCCACAGGCTGAAGACTGAGATTGAGCAGCTGAGCAAACTCGTGGAGCAAGGCGCCGGACTGACCATGGGTCAAGAGCACAGGTACAGCAGCTCACCAGCCTTTCAACGTGCAGTGTTGCAGTTTAACCCTGGAAGCGCGCAGACCCTTTATAAAGGGCGTGAGCCGGGCTACCCGGGAAGCGCGCAGGCCCTATATATAGGGCTGACCTACTTCGACCGGGAAGCGTTCAGTATATAGAGGGCATAGATGCGGACCTTTTTCAATGTAAAATTTCAGTATTCCTTATATGGAAAATGACGTAGTAAAATACAGGTCAAAGTTATAAATAGTGACCAATGACTGTGCAAGTTATTCTGACCTCGTAGGGCGTCTCTTGGCCAAGATATCGATAGATAAAGTGACTTGGTCCCGCTGAGCGACTACACGCTATGTGTTATCACTTGTTCCACTGTGCTAATGTACTAATTGTTGAGTTTATCGCGTTTTGCACTTTGTTTGTATTTATTTGATCGCTTATCATTTTTGAATTGCTCATTCTATCAGCTTTAAAAAAAGATGGGTTTTATATGCCTTTTATCGTCTTTTGAGCCGTAAATGGAATAATAATAAGAAGAAAAAGAAGAAGAAGAATCTTATCAAACATAGTGGTAATAACAATATCAAGAATAATACTAATATTATAGTAGTACTAACAATAAAATTAATTTTAGTAAAATATTGTTAAAATAATAAAAGCAAAAATACTATTATGATCATGGTCACAAGAGAACATTGAGAATGTAGTAACCATGAGCCTGGGAGCCTCCTGGAAAACACGCTGGAAGGAATAAATTGTAGCAAAGTTTGATGGTGGGATTACTCTGCTGTATTAACCCTATCCGTACGTCGTGTTTTCCTATGGTATCCATACAACGTGGGGAACTCTGGGCCACCACTTAACCCTATCCATACGTCGTGTTTTACTATCGTATCCATACAACGTGGAGAACTCTGTGCAACCACTTCCAAAGAGGAAATTTACTCAATTAATCTGATCCGTACGCTTTGCATAGCAGTCGGTCAAAATGATTTTTTTGAGAAATACTGAAAGTTTCAAAAAGATCTTCGTACTAAAAGTATTCTAAAACGTGAAGAATACAGCCCTGGGGGTACAAAATGACTCCAGGGCGAACGAATAGGGTTAAACAGAAATTTAAAGCAATAGTGAAGGAAAAAAAATTCCTTTACATCGTTGTGGACAAAGTTTTGACCGTCTTTGTAGGATGATGAGGTCAACATTTCGGGTCTGCTCTTCTATCTTGCAAAATAATGCTGGTCAAGTGATCTGGTGGGCTAATCCAACACTTTATCACCGACAGTGTCAACGAGCTTCTGAAGATCAAAGAAGACCTAACAAAGGAGAGAGATGAGCAGCTGCAAGAGATCTCCAAACTGAGAGAACAGCTGGGTGAAGCTGTGGCCACTCAGCAGAAACTGGAGGAAGACAAGGCTGATGCTGAGGAGAAAATCATGGAGGTACTATGAATAATAATAATAATAATAAATAGCATTTATACTGCGCTTTTCCATTTTCTAAAAAAATGCCCAATACGCATTATATAGAAAAAGACATCACATCTTAAAAATTAATCGACATGCGTGTACGTAAAACAAAGTGTTATGCATGTAATATCTATGTATATGTGTACAAATTTCTATGAAAAAAGCAGTCTCGCAGTGAGGTTGGAAATACGTTCTCTAAAAATGGACACTGCAATAAAAACTATCACTATTGTTATGATTATTTTGAGGTGTCAACTCAGAGGTTGACGTGTAATGACTCTCCATCTTTCACGGTCGCGAGCTGCCGTTGCGCATTCTGCCATATCTTGGACAGTCCATGTTCTTATGTTGTCCATCCATGCTATTCTTTGACTTCCTCTGGCTTTCCTGCCCCACATCTTTCCTTCAAGCACCTCTAAATGTTTTCGTCTATCAAAACATTGTACCCAAACAATCTCCTGTACTACCACAGAAAGCCGATACCCTAACCTGTTGCTGACTGACTCCCCACCACACACTGATAATTCTGTGGAGTTCATTTGTCCTGAGTGACTCACCCTCCATTGGTTCCAGTGACAGAGTGCATTGAATTAAACATTTTGTGCATGGTTTATAGATCTTTACATCGGTGCTCGCCAAATTACCTTTCAGAACTTATGGAAATGTACGCTTGTGTTGCAAATGCCGAAAAACTCTTTTACTAAAACTAAAACTAAAACTCTTTTCGTCCAGCTCAACCAAGACATCCAGGTGAGGAACAATGAGGCCCAACGAGAAGCCAGGAAGAGAGACAAGCTGGACCGCGACCTGACGCAGTCCAAGGCAGAGCTGGACTCGAAGAACTCGGAGATCAAGAACATGGTGGCCCAGATTGAGCGCCACAAGGTGGAGAAGGATAAGCTGGATCAGCAGCTCAGGGAGCAGAGGGTGAGTGGGTGGATGCTGGCAGAGCCGAAGTTAAGTGGTTAGTAGTAGGTGCAAGTTAGGAACTCTAAGATAAGATAAGGTACATCTTTCTTGTCCAGATTCCTGGCACATTGGTTTGGTATTTCACCACGTACGCACATACACACACACACGCACATACACACACACATACACAAACACACTCACTCCTACACACACACACATGCACATACACACACACATACACAAACACACTCACTCCTACACACACACACACGCACATACACACACACACACAAACATGCTCACACACACGCAGGCTTACAGTCACACGCATAATATAAATAAACAGTAATATAAACAATAATGATCTGAAACCAGATACATACTCAGTTTTCTGACTGTAACTAAATGTTTTTCTGATGCATGCTCTAAGGTCATATGAATACTTGGAACAAGATGGTATAAGATGGAAGAATTTTGATAGATGATGGTAAAAATGACTTTCTGTATCTTTCTTAAATTAAGCCTGTTAGAATCGCTTATTATTAATAAGATAAAATGAATGTTTATTGTCCAGATCCTGGCACATTGGTTTGATGTTTCACTACGTACACATACTCACATGAGTGTGTGTTTTTTCAAATATAATTCTTAGCTATAATTGTTTTCTGTTGGTTCACAAAGACTGGTTGTGGGAGTGAGAGATTTGCAAGTAAAGCAATTCTGACAAGGAGACAGGACACAACCTGTGAATTTTTCATGTAACACTAGGTTGAGACTTATAGCTGAAATGTTTGTTTTTACCTACTGTTTACATGCAGAAGAGTTAACGCTCAGATGCTACTGGATCGCTAACAACAACCTACTGTTTACCATTTGGTGGTCATGATATTGGTCACTTTTAAGCACAAGGAGGCTATCCCGAAAAATGCTGTTTTGAGAAAATCGACGGTAAAGTTTCTGCCCCTTGTTCAGTTTCTTTAAGTGACAAGATTTTTCTCCATAACCAAACAAAATGTGTTTTTTTTGTTTTTTTGTAAAGTGTTTTACGGCGCTCGCAACTGCATATGGTCATATGAGCGCGCGGGACACACCTAATATTTTCAGTTGGTAGGAAATTTTGGATTTTGCCCGGGTGGCGGCCGAAGCCTAATCTTATCGATTTTAGACCACCAAGGGATCTTTAACATGCGCAACTTGCACACGGGCCCTCCGAGATTTTTTTGCCCTTGTCCGAGAAGGCTAGGTGTAGATCTTTCCTACCAGAAGATCAGGGGTGTGGCAGAAAGATACAGAAAGAGTAAACAAATATACACACCAATGAAACCAAACTTCTCCTATAGGGAGGGTAATGCCCATTTTTGGTGCAGGTCAAGATTTCTGGAAACGCTTTTGGTGTAGGTCAAGATTTCTGGAAATACTTTTGGTGTAGGTCAAGATTTCTTGAAACACTTTTGGTGTAGGTCAAGATTTCTGGAAACCACCAAAATCTGGGCTAGCCCGCTTGTCCTTAAAAGCGACCAATTGACTATAATGAACTGTTCGTTATTGTTGTATAACAGGTATGTGCAATTCATATAATTGATTCCTGGTTGTCTTTGTCGCAGGTGCTGAGCGAGAGAACTATGAAAGACGCTGAGATCCTCAACTCTCGCCTCAACAAGTTGTCGGCTGAATATGAAAATCAGCTCATGTCTGCCGACGTTTTGGCTCAAGAAAATCAAGCTAAAGTGGCGGAACTGAAGGTATGAACTCTTCACCTGTTTCTAAATTTAGAGAAAAAACCATGTTGGGTCAGAATTTTGCATGGCACAGGCTGTTTGTGGTAACAAGGACAATAGAGTCAACTCTTTTTGAGGCCTGAAAGCAGAAAGATGTAGTAAATTTAGATAGATGTAGTATATTGCAGATAGATGTAGTATATTGCAGATAGATGTAGTATATTTAGATAGATGTAGTATATTGCAGATAGATGTAGTATATTTAGATAGATGTAGTATATTGCAGATACATGTAGTATATTTAGATACATGTAGTATATTTAGATAGATGTAGTATATTGCAGATAGATGTAGTATATTTAGATAGATGTAGTATATTGCAGATAGATGTAGTATATTTAGATAGATGTAGTATATTGCAGATAGATGTAGTATATTTAGATAGATGTAGTATATTGCAGATACATGTAGTATATTTAGATACATGTAGTATATTTAGATAGATGTAGTATATTGCAGATAATAAAATACACACTTGTGTTCCTCTGTGTGTAATTCAGTCTTCACATAAGCCATCTTTGCATTTCTTCTTTGTCCTTTTGGTTTTATTTCACACTACTTTCAGGTACATCTACCCCCCCCCCCCCCTCGGGGCGGTGCTGCTGATTGAAGTGTCTTTAGGCCATTCCCAAAGGGGGGACTTTAACATGTTCTTATGCCCAGTAGAATTGTAATTGTAAATGGGTTGATTCATCAATGTCATGCTAATAACTGTGCCTGAACTGCATACAGGGAACTGCTGCTTTTTCTTTCTTAATCCTTACTTTTGTCATTTTCCCTCTACTTCTTTTGCATGTTTGTCACTCTCTTGTGACCCGCTATTTCCGGGGTGCCTTGATAGTCGAAGCAGATTTTTGCTGTTGAAGCTAGAGAGGTCAGCAGAATAAGTCTGATTCCCTGTAAGGACTTCTCTGTTGACATCCACCCCTTGGCATTCTTGTGACCTTATGCAGTTGCAAGCGCAGTAAAAACTCTACTAAAACATAAAACATTTCAGGACCATCTTCTTTGTAGACTTTCTTAAGAGGTTGGGATAAGAAAAGTATTTAGTGCAAGGAGACCACTTGAGTATAGTATAATGAAGTAAAGTTGTTCCCGCATCCGATCTGGATATTGGGGATTGCCTTGTTAGTGAGACAACTTCCTGGGCCTTCGGCATATTGTGGTAGGGTGGCCAGTTCCTTTCCATGCACGCCACCTTTACTTCCCCAACACGAAGTCAGGTACCCATTACTGCTGAGAGGGCAGGAGGGGGCGAAAGAAATTTGTGTCTGAACGGAGGCTCGAACCCGGACTTTCCGCTTCGGAGACGAGTGCACTAACCACTCCGCCACCGCACCTTAGTATGGTATAGAGATATAATTGGGAACATAATTTGTTGTGTTCTGCCTTCTACTCTCATACTTTTGTCACTTATTCGTGTTTTCTGTATGCATAGTTTTCTGTGTATTTTGTATGTACAGTTTAGTGTTTATTCTTCATCTGTATTCTGTGTGTATGGACTCTGTGAGCGAAAGCTTCTGGGTGGTTGGCGGGTGCACTGGTGTGGTTTGCTCCTTCTTTCCTATCTAACACCTATCGTCCATATCTCCCCTCCTTCTATTTTGTGTTTGTTACTCTCTTGTAACACCTCTAATCTTCGGCACTTATATGACCTTCTTGTGTTGCAAGTGCCGTAAAACTCTTACTAAAACAAAAGCTTCTGGTCTTTGTTGTAATGTGTTAATTATTCTCTTCTACCTACAGCAAAAAGAAGACGATCTGAATAATTTGGTGTTTATTGTAATTTGTAAGGTGAGCTGACAAAATGAGTTACTTCTCGCAATCCACAAGTGGAGATATTGGCCAAAAATCGATACACTAGGGTCAAATTTGTAGATTTTCTATTGATATTCTTTAAGTATTAATGTGTTTTATTATTTCATACTTATAAATTATGAAAGCTTCACCTATAAGTTTGATGTGTCTATTGCCAAAGGGCTTAGATCCGAGAAGTAACTCATTTGGTCAGCATGCTTCACACATGTTATTTCTTCTCTTCTATCTACAGCTAAAAGAGGACGGAATGTTAAAAAGAGGACGGAATGAGTTATTTCTTCTCTTCTATCTACAACTAAAAGAGGACGATCTGAATAACTTTGTGTTTGTTGTAATGTGTTATATATTCTCTTGTCCTCAGCAAAAAGAAGACGATCTGAATAAGTTGGTGTTTGTTGTAATGTGTTATATATTCTCTTCTGTCCTCAGCAAAAAGAAGACGATCTGAATAATCTGAAGACGGAGACTCAGCGCCAGAACAAGACAAGAGAAGCCATCCAGAGACGTCTGCGCAACGTGGAGGAGAACAAAGCTGACATAGAGCAGCAGCGGGAGACGCTGAAGGGCCAGATCACGGGCCTGGAGAGAGGTACGGGGATGTACCTGTGGGACCGTTTTGTATATCTGGGCTGAGTTATCTTGCTTGTTCCACAGTTGTGTGCTAGTTGTGTCCCTCTTTGGAAGCGCAGAGAGCTTGCTGTTGAGCGGGGATGTGCACTATGCAAAAAATGCTATCTATTTCGCGTTTTTAGAGAAAAGGGGGTGGTTGTCGGGTGCTCTATTGTGGTTTGCTCCTTTATTTCCTATCAAACATCTATTGTCCTGATCTCTCCTCCTTCTTTTTTGTGTGTGTTACTCTCTTGTAACACCTCTGATCTTTGGCACTTATATGACCTTATTGTGTTGCAAGTGCCGTAAAACTATTTTTTTTAAAAGAGAAAAGGAAGCCCCGATTTCAATTTCTTAATGTGTTCATTTATGTCAACAATTTCTTTGGTCTTTAGTGTGCTAGTTCAGTTCAGTGCAGTGAATTTCGGATCTTGAACATAGTAAGGAATTGATGAAAGTTCGGAGAGCTATAGAAATTGACTGGAATGGCTTTCTTTATGAAGGAGATTATATCTCTCTGTCTGTAATTCCATAGAATTGGAGGCTGCAAAGAAACAGGCAGAGACTGACAAAAAAGCCATTGATGATCTGGTGAGAGAGAGAGATATCTTGAACAAGGTGAGATATTTTCTTATCAAGGAGATGGATTTTTTTTTTTTACTCGTCTGTTGTGGGAGTAGGCCTACAGATTTCAGGAAATTTAATCAAGGGTTATTTTGAAAATCACTTCTGTTGGAGCCTTATGGTAACCTGTTGTAATTAATGCGAAAACACGGATTAAATGTTGCCTTATAATAATAATAATAATAATAATGATAATAATAATAATAAATTACACTTTTATTTGTCCCAGAAGGGCACTTTGTTTTACAATGGCAAACATACATACATAAATACATAATTATAAATACGTACATACATAAATACATACATGCATAAATACATACATAAATGCACACTATTACACAAATACAGAACAGTTTACAAACAATGCCACTGTCGGTCGCCACTGTGCAGCGCCCTGTAATTTGAGCTAGGGTTGTAGTGTCTTGCTCAAGGACACACTCCAGTGACCACCCATCTGATCCCCGTTTCACCGACACTTGCTTGACATTGCTTGAGTCAAAACTCACTACTCACTTAGCCACTGGAGCCCCCATGTGGTCTCTCAGATTTTTAGTTTTTTGATTTGGTCCCGTGTCCTGATTTTGGTGCCCATAATTGTTGGTTACTTGGATTTACTTGGATCCAGAGCTAGAATCATAGCAGGCGACACATGTCCATAGCTGCTCATCTCTCCTTTCCAGCGTCCACCTCAGGGTCTTCCTGCTAATTGTCTCCACGAGGAGCTGGTTTGAGACACGCTTGACCACTCCTCGGAGCAAACTTTTTTTCGCTGTGCCCCGCACACACTTTTCTTTTATTGTGCTGAGTGTGTTGGAGTCTGACTCCTCTTGGTTGTGAAGGCTCTCCTTGCATCTGGCGATCACCATTGGTGGGTCGAGCATGATTCGGCCATTGGGTGCTGCTTTGCCGGCAAGTTCATCAGCACGCTCATTTCCGTGTACCCCGGCGTGACCAGGGCAGAACACCCATGTGATTCTTAGGAGGTGGCTATTGTTGGTTACGTAAGAACGTATTGGCATGGTGCAAATTGTTATGTTTTCTAGAAAAACGAAACAAGAAAATGGGGAATTGTTAAGTCGGTGATGATGATGATGATGATGATGATGATGGTGGTGGTGACTGTGGTCTTTCAGTTAGTATTCAATAATGTTATTTTATTTCTGTGTATGAGTGCGGGTATAACATTGGATCCTTTAGCTCTCAGGGTTTTCTTTCGTTATTGTGCAAAGAAGTGAGACTGAATAAAAAGAAGGAATTATTTGGTAATTAAGGCTGATTACGATATAATTTTTGCTCTTTTTTTTTTCTCATGTCCTGATTTTGGTGACGATATTTGTAGGTTACGTAAAAACGTGTTGACGTTGTGCAAATTGGTATGTTTCCAGAAAAACAAAACAAAAAAAAGGGGGAATTTTTTCCTCGGTGATGATGATGATGATGAAATTTTTATTTCTTTTAGAATCTACTTAAAACTGCAAAGGATACAAGTTGCTAAATTGCTGTGTGTGGGTGGTTGGCGGGTGCCCTGGTGTGGTTTGCTTCTTCTTTCCTATCAAAAACTATTGTCCTTCTCTCTCCTCCTTTTTTGTATTTGTTACTCTCTTGTAACACCTATAGGCCTAATCTTCGGCACCTAAATGAACTTATTGTGTTGCAAGTGCCTTAAAACACTTACTAAAACAAATCTCTCTCCTCCTCCTTTATTATATTTGTTACTCTCTTGTAGCACCTCTAATCTCTAATGTCTTCGGCACTTGTATGACCATATTGTGTTGCAAGTGCCGCAAAACTTTCACTAAAACTAAAACTAAATTGCTGTGTGGTCTTGGCATGTTTCAGAATCTGCTGAAGGCGGCGGGGGCCACCCAGAAACAGCTCCACCTGGTCAAACTTCACGAACAGTCCAAGAAAAATCTGGAGCAGGAGATCCAGAACTACAAGGAAGAGGCTCAGAAACAGCGTAAGATTATTTACCAGCTGGAAAAGGAACGAGACCGCTACATCAACGAGGCCAGCGACTTGACGCAGAAGGTATGGAGTGACATATCAGGATCCGACCTCCGTGCTTTCTTGTCGTATCCTCATTTTTAATAACAGTGGAAACAGTTCATAATGTTGACGTCGACGATTTAGTCATTTGAGGCTCTAACTAGAGCCTGTTCAACTATCTGGTAATGAATGACTGTGCATTACGTGAAGGCTAGACAAATCAGTTTTGGCAAGTGGGGTTGTAGATAGTCGGGAGATCTTTCCAGAATTCGTCCAGACGTCTCTTAAATGCGTCCACGTTTGGGGCTGACACCACTGACTCGGGGAGATTGTTCCAAATTATAGCATTTACCCGATTTTCAAAAAAGTTTGCCCTCACACGCAATCTGCTTCTTTGCTTCTGGAGCAACGAAGAGTGAGCTCAAGAAGATGTCACATTTTCACTGTTAAAGAAATTGAGATACGACAAGAAAGCACTTTGGTCGCGATATATTTACGTCGTTTATGATTTTTCAACAAAATTTTGTGGATAGGATTTTTT
>NW_004797883.1:18799-38799 GCF_000002075.1 Aplysia californica | reverse complement strand
CCTTTAAAATGTTGCTTTTCTTGCACAGGATGAGATCACAGAGATGAAGAGGAAACTGAGAATCATGAATCATCAGATCGACCAGCTCAAAGAAGAGATCCAGTCGAAGGAAGCCGCCCTGGTCAAAGAAGTGCTCGAGCACCAGCGAGTGGACAAAGAGAAAGAGACCCTTAAAGTAATGTATCTTTTACAAGTGCTGTTGTATTTGAAGAGCACACGGGGAAAACCGGCATAGTCAAAAACTGGAAATTGGGAGGGTGCCAATTTTAAAAGCTTGTGGACTCATAACTTCATATTTGTTTGACTGGTGGTTGATTGTTAAGTGTTGTTGAATGGGAAATCTAACCGCAATAATCAACCAACAGTTGGACAGAAATACAGTTATGAGTTACCAAGCGTTCAACATTGGTACCCTTGCGATTTTCGGTTTGTGACGAATCTTTTTTTCCCCTGTCTTCATTTCACTTTCTGTTTGTGTGTAACTTTGTGTGTCAAACTTTCTGTTTGTGTGTAACTTGGTGTGTCAAACTTTCTGTACGTGTGTAACTTGGTGTGTCAAATTTTCTGTATGTGTGTAACTTGGTGTGTCAAATTTTCTGTTTGTGTGTAACTTGGTGTGTCAAATTTTCTGTATGTGTGTAACTTTGTGTGTCAAACTTTCTGTTTGTGTGTAACTTGGTGTGTCAAACTTTCTGTACGTGTGTAACTTGGTGTGTCAAATTTTCTGTATGTGTGTAACTTGGTGTGTCAAATTTTCTGTTTGTGTGTAACTTGGTGTGTCAAATTTTCTGTATGTGTGTAACTTGGTGTGTCAAATTTTCTGTATGTGTGTAACTTGGTGTGTCAAATTTTCTGTATGTGTGTAACTTGGTGTGTCAAATTTTCTGTATGTGTGTAACTTGGTGTGTCAAACTTTCTGTATGTGTGTAACTTTGTGTGTCAAACTTTCTGTTTGTTTGTAACTTTGTGTGTCAAACTTTCTGTATGTGTGTAACTTTGTGTGTCAAACTTTCTGTATGTGTGTAACTTTGTGTGTCAAATTTTCTGTTTGTGTGTAACTTTGTGTGTCAAACTTTCTGTTTGTGTGTGTGTGTGTAACTTGGTGTGTCAAACTTTCTGTATGTGTGTAACTTTGTGTGTCAAACTTCCTGTATGTGAGTAACTTTGTGTGTCAAACTTTCTGTATGTGTGTACCTTTGTTTTGTCATGCCTGGTATGATGCTTTCATTAATGTTGGCAAGAAGAAAAGAGATGGTTTTTGTGGGTACAGAATAATTCTTTGTTGAAGTAAATTCAGTTCTAATTTTATCTATCAAACTAAAAGTGTTTCATGTGTCTCGCACGCTCTTATGACCTTATGTAGTTGTGAGCGCCGTAAAACACTTGCCAACCCCTTCCCCCAACCCTCCCCCACCTAATTTTGAATGTTAAACTTTCTGCATGTGTAGCTTTGTGTGTAAGACTTTCTGTATATGTGTAGCGTTGTGTGTTGAACTTTCTGTATGTGTGTAAAACTTGCTGTATGTCTCGCTTTGTGTGTTGAATTTTCTGTGTGTGTGTAAAACTTTTTGTATGTCTCGCTTTGTGTGTTAAATTTTCTCTGTGTGTGTAAAACTTTTTGTATGTCTCGCTTTGTGTGTTAAATTTTCTGTGTGTGTGTAAAACTTTTTGTATGTCTCGCTTTGTGTGTTAAATTGTCTGTGTGTGTGTAAAACTTTTTGTATGTCTCGCTTTGTGTGTCAGATTTTCTGTGTGTGTGTAAAACTTTTTGTATGTCTCGCTTTGTGTGTTAAATTGTCTCTGTGTGTGTAAAACTTTTTGTATGTGTGTATCTTTGTGTGTTTGAACTTGCTGTATGTGTATCTTTGTGTTTAAACTCGCTGTGTGTAACTTTGTGTGGTGTATGTGTAGCGCTGTGTGTTGAACTCGCTGTGTGTGTTTAGCATTGTGTGTTAAACTCGCTGTATGAGTGAAGCTTTGTGTGTTGAACTTTCTGTATGTGTGTAATGTTGTGTGGTATATGTGTCGCGTTGTGTGTTAAACTTTCTGTATGTGTGTAGCATTGTGTGTTAAACTTTCTGTATGTGTGTAGCATTGTGTGTTAAACTTTCTGTATGTGTGTAGCGTTGTGTGTTAAACTTTCTGTACGTGTGTATCTTTGTGTGTTAAACTTTCTGTATGTGTGTAGCTTTGTGTATTAAACTCACGCTGTGTGTAATGTTGTGTGGTATCCCCCGACAGGCGGAGCTGCAGAAGATGAAGCAGCAGGCAGCAGAGAGCAAGGCTTACATTGAGGCTCAAGAGGCAGAGGAGAGGAAGCTTCTCAAGATCATTGCCGAGGCAGACGCTGAGAGAGTGAGGCAGAAGAAAGAGCTGGATCAGGTGAGGGGCTTATCTGTCTGTCTGTCTGTCTGTCTGTCTGTCTGTCTGTCTGTCTGTCTGTCTGTCTGTCTGTCTGTCTGTCTGTCTGTCTGTCTGTCTGTCTGTCTGTCTGTCTGTCTGTCTGTCTCTCTGTCTCTCTGTCTCTGTCTGTATCTGTGTCTGTGTCTGTCTCTGTCTCTCTCTCTCTCTCTCTCTCTCTCTCTCTCTCTCTCTCTCTCTCTCTCTCTCTCTCTCTCTCTCTCTCTCTCTTTCTCAAAGAAACACACTTGTCAGTAGGATAATATCTAATTTCAACCAGAAATATGCTTTGAATGTAGTTTGTCGGAAGGAAATAAGTGCAATATTGTCCCCTACCAGATGGTCATGTCTTCCTCTTTGTGGGTGGTTGGCGGGTGCTCTGGTGTGGTTTGCTTCTCTCCTTTCAAACATCTATCCTCTTTATCTCCCCTCCTTTTTTGTTGCTCTCTTATAACACCTTTAATCTTCAGCATTTATATGACCTTATTGTGTTGCAAGTGCTATAAAACTCTCACTGTGTGGTTTGCTCCTTCTTTCCTATCAAACATCTATCGTCCTTGTCTCTCCTCCTTGTCTCTCCTTCTTTTTTTGTGTTAGTTACTCTCTTGTAACACCTCTAATCTTCGGCACTTATATGACCTTATTGTGTTGCAAGTGCCGTAAAACTCTTACTCAAACAAAAGACTTTCCTCTCTTCAACAACATCTCAGGTGATCAGCGAGAGAGACATCCTAGGTACACAGCTGGTGCGGCGTAACGACGAACTGGCTCTCCTGTACGAGAAGATCAAGATTCAGCAGTCGGTTCTGAACAAAGGGGAGGTACAGTACAACCAGAGGCTGGAGGACATCAGGGTTCTCAAACTGGAGATCAAGAAATTGAGGAGAGAAAAGACCATCTTACAGAAGAGTGTTGCCAATGTGGAGGACCTCAGGTAGGTTGACAGTACAATAGTGTACCCAACGATGTAATGTGGGGGGGTTGGTGGGTGCTGTGGGGTGGTTTGCTTCTTCTTTCCTATGAAACGTCTATCGTCCTTATCTCCCCTCCACATTTTTTGTGTTTGTTACTCTCTTGTAGTGGGTGGTTGGCGGGTGCTCTGGTGTGGTTTTCTGCTTCTTCTTTCCTATGAAACATCTATCGTTCTTAACTCTACTCCTTCTTTTTTGTGTTTGTTACTCTCTTGTGACACCCCTAATCTTCGGCCCTTATATGACCTTATTGTGTTGCAAGTGCCCTAAAACTCTTAAGAAAACTAAACAACAATGTAACGCCCAAGTCCACAGAAAAACTTTAGGTCTCTCCATTTTTAATAAAATCACACATTGGCCATAAATCCCTTGCCCCCTCAGGGCTGTGCCACTGACTGAAGTGTCTTTTGGCCATTCCCAAAGGGGGGATATTAACATGATCTTATGCACAGTAGAATTGTAAATGGGCTGATTTATCAATGTCATGCTCATGCTGTGCCGGAACAACATTGGGGGAACTGCTTCTTTTTCTTTCCTCATCCTTACTACCGTCGTTTTTTCCTCTACTTCTTTTGTATGTTTGTCACTCTCTTGTGACCCGCTATTTCCGGAGTGCCTTGATAGTCGAAGCAGACTTTGTGCTTCTGAAGCTAGAGAGATGAGCAGGGTAAGCCTGTTTCCCTGTTTGGACTTCTCTGTTGACATCCATCCCTTGGCTCTCATGTGACCTTATGCAGTTGCAAGCACCGAAAAACCCTACTTAAACTAAACTAAAAACCTCTGACATCAATTGATCATTGCAGGTTTCCAGTAGTCATAGTTCTGGCTTCGTTTGTCTGTTATGCTTTGACAACTTTATTTTATTTTATTTGGACTTTAATCTGATTCTCTTACCTGAAACTCATTATTTTGGTGGGCTTTTTTTTGTCTTGTACCATCAGGAGAGAAGTGTACCACATCCAAAGAGAGCTACTGAGAGAGCGAACAAGATGCAAGGCTTTGGAGGAAGAGCTGGAGAACCCGATGAATATTCACAGATGGAGGAAACTGGAGGTGAGTACGTCCTAGGGCAGAAGAGGAAAGATGAACGGAAGGAGGAATTGGCAGTTGTCGTTTGTAGACCCAAAGTACGATGTATGGGTTATCGTAAATGCATTGAGTGATGACATAATTTACTCAAATACGGTAAAATTATTATAAATTTGCTAAGATAGTTTTGGAGTACCTTACGCAACCTGTCTTTTTCAAAACCAAAAGTAACAAAAGTGCCATAGATCGAAGTATTCCAAGTTGGTGTATGGCCCGTGATTCAAAGTAGGCAAAGCAATTTTCCTAATGTCAGAATGTAATATTGTTGTTGAAGATGATGTCTTCAGCTTGCTCGTTCTTGTTACATTTTGTGCCTAAAATGGTGAAAAGCTTTTGTCATTTCCTCTTTTTTCAGAGTTCTGACTAGACTGAGTTTTTTATTGTTTGAAAATTAGAAAAAAAATGTACTTAGTGAAGAAATAGTATGTTCTTAAAGGATGTAAGATATCTTAAAGGTTTCTACTTGTTGGTTTTTCACGTTAAGACTTCAGAAGTGAAACAAATATCAGTTGTCTCTTCTCCCAGACTACAACTAAATGATGTGAATATTATTGTTAGGACAAAATACTAGCCTGAATTACTCGACAGCTGTCGGAGAGTAGAGGGACTGATCCATTCACAAGCCCTGTGCGGTCGTTGCCACGGTCAACTTACAAGCAGAAGCACTTGTGATGAGACAGTTTTATAAGAAATATTTCCAGTGTTGACTCAATCAATGCTGAGTGCTCCAGCAGTGAACTCCCCTCTACTGTGCATAAGAACATGTTAATATAATTTCCCCCACTTTGGGAATGGCCTAAAGACACTTCAGTCTGTGGCACTGCCCTGCGGGGGGGGGGGGGGGGGGGGGGGGAATCATTTTTAAAAAGCAAAATGGCCTACTCCAGCTTGTAAAACATTTAGAGACACAAAATGTGACAAATTGTGAGAACTTTAGTGCGATTCTGATTTAGTTTTTCTTTGATACTTCAGCCCAGAAGTGGGTGATGGACTACAACGGGCAAACAAATAAGATTTTTCTTATAATTATTGAATTTTCAATTCTTAGATTCCCCTAAAACATAATTCAAGAATTTGTGCTTTTTCCCAAGTAAACTTGACAAAGGCAGTTTTGCTATGGCAGCATGAAATTAGGTTTTCCCGGGGAAATTGATCAGAACTAGTGGGCTCAAAGGCTATTGGAACAGAAAAAATGTCTCCTTGACCTTTCCCACAACGCATCACGATTAGATCTATTAATAACTTTGTATGGATCAGATAGAGTAATTCTTTCCACAAAGATAACGAGGCAGAATGCGAGAATACTGGTCGCTAATATGAGGATGGGGCCCAGGTTTCGCAAGTATTCTCGTCTGTAGCACTGAGTGAGTTAAGAAATGTTTCAAATTTTTTAATTCGAAAAGGTTGAGAAGTTGTTAGTATTTTGTCTAAGCAGCACAGTGATAGTTTTATTTTTAGTTAAAGAGTGTGCCAATCTAATTCTACAACCAGAAATCTGTTTTAAATGTTGTATGAGGTCCCGTGAGTAGTGTATGTCGTCTGAAATGAGAATGGGATTGAACTAAACCCTTACTAAAAATGTTGTATGTCAGAGGAAAATAAGATGGGTGGTTTGCAGGTGCTCTGGTGTGGTTTGCTCCTTCTTTCCTATCAAACATCTATCATCCTTATCTCCCCTCCTTCTTTTATTTGTTTGTTACTCTGTTGAAACGCCTCTAACCTTCGGCACTTATATGACCTTATTGGGCTGCAAGTGCCGTATAACACTTACTAAAACTAAAAACTAAAGAAGAAAATAAGCTGTGTGTTCTTTCCTACCGGACAGTCATGCTTTCATTTGGAAAACTGCTGTGGTAAATTGTCACTTTCAGGCTAACCCAGATTTCGAGGGTTTCCAGAAATCTTGACCTACACCAAAAGTGGGCATTGCCTTACTTATAAGAGAAGTTTGGTTTCATTGGTGTGTTTATTTGTTTGGTTACAGAGAAAATTCTCCTTGTCTTTTAAAGAAACTGAACAAGGGGCAAAAACTTTACCTACGATTTTCTCAAAATAACATTTTTTTTAGATAGCCTTCTTGTGCTTAAAAGCGACCAATTATGCTCAAAATAGAAATTGTCTGTGTTGTAGGGAAGTGATCCGTCCACCTACGAGATGATTCAAAAGATCCACACCCTTCAGAAGAGGCTGATACAAAAGACGGAAGAGGTGGTTGAGAAGGAGCTTCTCATTCAAGAGAAGGAAAAACTGTACCTAGAACTGAAACATATCCTAGCGAGACAGCCGGGACCCGAAGTGGCCGAACAGTTGACCATCTACCAGCAAACTCTGAAAGAAAAGACGAAACAGATGAAGGTAACCTGTCAGTGTTTTGTCTGTTACTGGTTAGTAATAGTAATAATAGATAGCATTTGTACAGCGCAAATCCCCGCTCAACAGCAGGCTCTATGCGCTTCACAATCTATACTATTACCCTAGCAGACCTGAGAGGGAATGTATATGTTAATTATGTTTGTAACGGAGCTTCTTATTAACATAATGTTACGTTTAATTGCATTTGCTATTTAGCAGCAACCTTTGACCTGCCAAGATTAATCAAAGGAAACTGGTGTTGCTTCGTTGTTTTATTGGAAACCGGCTGCTTTTCAACGCTTTTCCCGCCACTGCTGTTGATATTGTTGCCCTTTTGTCTGTTTACTCGGACTACCGGAGGCGATATTGCCTTCTCTACTCAGCTTTTGTCTGTTTACTCGGACTACCGGAGGCGATATTGCCTTCTCTACTCAGCTTTTGTCTGTTTACTCGGACTACCGGAGGCGATATTGCCTTCTCTACTCAGCTTTTGTCTGTTTACTCGGACTACCGGAGACGATATTGCCTTCTCTACTCAGCTTTTGTCTCATTACTCGGACTACCGGAGACCATAGTGCCTTCTCTACTCAGCTTTTGTCTGTTTACTCGGACTACCGGAGACGATATTGCCTTCTCTACTCAGCTTTTGTCTGTTTACTCGGACTACCGGAGACGATATTGCCTTCTCTACTCAGCTTTTGTCTGTTTACTCGGACTACCGGAGACGATATTACCTTCTCTACTCAGCTTCTTGTTTGCATGCAGTGATAAGATTCTCAGTGAGGGTGGTTGGCGGGTGCTCTGGTGTGGTTTGCTTCTTCTTTCCTACGAAATGTCTATCGTCTTTATCTCCCCTCCTTCTTTTTTGTGTTTGTTACTCTCTTGTAACACCTCTAATCTTTGGCATTTCTATCACCTTTTTGTGTTGCAAGTACCGTAAAACACTTATTAAAACTAAAGATTCTCAGGGTTTGATTTTTTTTCTGGGGTTCTAAATGCCAATTTGACCTAATTGTTACTTTCAGCATCGTTGTAGCTTTCTAGCATTTCGCTTGAAATATCCTGGCATCCTATCCCGTAGACTGGATGTCTGTCGGGACGCTTTTGAAGATTTGGCCACCAGCTTCCTCCACTCCTTCCGGTTTTCAGTTTTCCTGAGCGTGTCTTTGAGTTCCAGGCCTGTCCATTCCTTGATGTTGTCCTCCCAACTCCTTATATGGCAATGTTATTTTCATCTTTTTCTAGGGCATGGCTTCAGAGCTCAACATGTACGAGTCACAGGTTTCTGAATACAAGTATGAGATAGAGAGGATCGCCCGAGAACTACAGGAGGTCAAGAAGAAATACTTCATGCAGAAGAAGAAAGAGCAACAAGTCAAGTAAGTGGAACTTGCTCTGAACTCTTGGAAAGTTTTTTAACACATTACACCCTAAGAGTCTGGACGGGAAGTCCATTGTTAGATCCTAAGCAAGGGGAAGGAACCCACCTCCCGTGAATACAAGCCTTTAAAAAACACATTTAAAAAATACTAAACAAGTTCCAAAAATCCTGAAAAAATGAAAGCTAAAACGAAAAATGAATGTAGTTTCAGAAAAATATAACTTTATGTATGCGCAAACTGTTGGAAATGTTCTAACTTTTGTTCAATCGGGGTGTCCGACCCGTCACTCTCACTCTCACTCTTATCTTCGCGGTCAGGCCCTAGATCTAAATTCTAGATTTTCTACGTGAATCGCCCCAAACTCTTGCTACATCATTTTCATTAAAATCTGAGTCATCTGATCTGTCATATGCTGCGAATCCATCGTTATTTCCTTTTTTCGAACTCAATTGTGTCGCTTTTCAACAAGTCGAGACACCTTCGAAGTGTCGGAAACCCGATCACACTTCGATCGGCTCTAATACTAAAACTACTGGCCTGAAAAATGTTGTTTTGGTATCAAACGAAAGAAGAAACTTTTTGCATAACTATGCAAATCAAAATTTTGGCCCCAAGGTGAGACTTTGTTTCTAAAGACGCTAGGTCGTGGTGGGCGGTTCCAGGCGGGTCAGGGTGGAGCGTGTAAGGAAATTCCCGGTCGGTCCTGGGCGGGTTACAGTGTAATGTGCTAACAACAAAGTTCTTTTCAATTCAATGTGCTTTGTGTTGACAACTTTTGAAGAGTATAGTACGCTTATATGACTTTGTACAGTTGCGAGCGTCGTAAAACACTTACAAAAAAAGAAGAAGAAAATATTAACTGTTTTTCTTATTTTTCCTGCCATGTTATAGCAGTCACTTGCTTTAAGAAAGGAGTGGAGAAAAGAAAGAAACAACCAAACAAAGCTCTGAATGGTGCTTGTAACTCTAAAGTGTTGGAAACATTTTCTTGGTAAAAGAAGGAAAGATTCTTTTCTTGTTGAGCTATTCTACATTTTTTTCAATCATGGGGTTGTTTCTTTGAACACTTTTTATACATATATATCTATTATCTATTTGTGGTGGCCGAATTCTGCTATTCAAAAGGCTCTTTGATGGCTGCATCGATCGACATCCGGTTTCGGCCAAAGGATTCTTTAAAATATTCTCCAGATCATGACGCCCTTCGTTTTTTCAGTTTTGAAACAGTTTTGTTGCGAAAAACTAAATTTCTTTATTTCGCCGATCGCTTTTGTAGGCCGACGCTTCTGTCTCTGTAATTTTAGAAAAGGAGGTTTCCGTTCACTAACCGTGCGCACTGTTTTGAGAGTATAGATCTAAACCTTCTAATTTTTACATCTCTCAAGATTTATTGCTCCATTCCAGTAGAATGTAAATACCATCCAATGACTTTCGGCTGACGTTAGTGCACCGATCATTCCTTTCATCGAAAGGGGGCCCAGCTAGTATATATATATATATATTTATGTATTTGTAGCTCTGGACTATACGCAACTGAAAAATTAGATGTGAGCCAGGAAATATAAGTACTGGTAATGGTAACTCTTTGAAAGCGAGAGTATGTGTACGAGGCCATTTTATGTACATAGCAGGTTCGGAGAATGTGTATATACAGCCATTATTTAAATCTAAACAGTAGGTTTAGAGAATGTGTATATTTATCCATTATATCTACGTAGCAGGTTCAAAGAGTGTATATACAGCCATTATTTAAATATACACTGTATGTTTAGAGAATGTGTATGTACTACCATTATATCTACATAGCAGGTTGAGAGAATGTGTAATATATATATATATATATATAGCCATTTTTAAATTATACATAGGAGGTTGAGAGAATGTGGCCAAAGGGTTCTCATGCTCTGGTGGCGAGTGACATGTTTAATTTGAAAGAAATTGAGTCCTAATTTTTATTTCTTTTCCATTTTGTGTATTTCCTCCAGGGAACGAGACAGAGCCTTTGCTCAGGCGGGCGCCCCTCAGATCATGCCACAGAGAACCGACGCTCCAAGATTTACCGGAGGAGGCTTCAACTTAAAAACGACAAAGTCCGCTGCGTAATCCACCTCCCCTTTTTCAGCTACGATGACTGCACAATATCTTGAATGCCAATAGATTATGCGCTTTTTTTCTTGTTTTTGAAATTCTGTAAATATACAGACTTCAGTTTTGAAACAGCATTTTAATGAGACTCAGTTGTGTCTGATTTTTTAATCTAATCATCTTCATCTATGACATTTTCTCTCTGGTGGGAGTAATTTTTAAAAAGTCAGGTATAAGGTTCACTTTAGTTGCCTGCTCCACTCGGCTTTTGTGCCTCAAATTGTAACTGTTACGAGACTTTGGTAGTTTTTGGTTCCTCTAGGTTGAATTTAGTCTGAATCTGAATTGCATTCGGTCTTTGTTGGTATTGTTTGTATTTCTGTACATTCCATTCAATCATTCAATCCTTCCAGTAGAACTGCAAAGAAGTTTGCTAACCATAGTCATCATCGTTCGTAAAAAAAGATCCCAAGTTCAGGTTCCTGTATTTTGGATGAATTTCTGCTCTTGATTTTTATTTTGGTTTATTTCATTTGGCTGCGAAACCTAAGATATAGTTTAACACTTTGCCGCCTCATGTCGACGATTGGCGATGTTTACCATCCTGTTTCTTTGTAATTTTCCCTACATATGATGTCAAGGTGTTAACTGTATACTGCGAAAAGTTTTGTTATTGTTGTTGTTTCAACATTTTTTAGAATTGAAAAAGAAAGTGAAAATCTTATTGTAATTTAGAAAGTGGAAAGTGCAGTTTGATTTAGAAAGCAAAAGAGTGGAAATATGTTCACACGTTTTGTCCCTGTTGTCTTCATATGTGAAGCATCGTGGTAAATTCTGTCGTTCGTCAAAATAATGAAATCGAAGAAACTGGCATTTTTCTGTCGTTTGACGATTTTTATCGAATTTTTGTTTTGTGACTCAGCACATTTAAGGTCCATTTAAAACCACATTTCTGTTTGGATTTTATTGAAACATGTTGATTTAAAGCACAGAAATGTTAATTTTCAGTTTGTAAGTACTCTCAAGCTTAGGAAGTCTCCAAAATTTGGCAGCCATTCTCTAGCTAATTTTACTTCTGAAACCAGGCTACTCCCACCTCCTTCAATCGCAAATATCTCGACAGCTATTGATGATAGATGAGTATTCTTTTCACTTAAAACAAGGCAAATGAACATGCTTTAAGATGATACCAATTACTCCGCAACTCCAAAAACTGACGAGCGCCTAACTCTGCCGTGTCTTGACACATATTCTCTCTTTGTCTCGACACATATTCTCTCTTTGTCTTGACACATACTCTCTCTTCTTTAACAAGTTTGCATGTTAGACTTTCATGCAGTTTCTGGTACGGTCATGTAACATTCTTTATTTGACTTTGAGTGCATCATTCACTTTATTAAGTACCAAAAACAGATTGTGCAAAAGGTAGGATTGTTCGTCTATTTGTCAGCCCTTTGAGGACAGGCAAAATCTTGCAGTGTGCTGGTATGACTTTTCTTACAGAACTTTTCTATCACTGCCTTTGTTGTCAGGCGTGGGTCACCTCCCTCACTCACTGCCCAGTATAAAGGGTTCAGTTGTATCGCTTAGAATCACGGAAGTGCTGTTCCAAATTCAATTGGTTGTTTAGAGAAGCAATCCTCTTTTGAATGTTTTTTTGCAGATGTCAGGGACAATGTTTTGTTGAAGGAAAAAAATACAACATCTTTCTTGAGAGTGAAGTCTTGAAGATTTAGTGTTATTTTTTCTTTTTTAAAAGGATGAATCTGATAAAGAAACATTAATACTTCTGGAAAAATCGGTTTCCCCAATTTGCTTTTTCTGTTACGCTTTGATATTGTTTGCTGCAGTTTCCTGACTTGTGATATGGTAGCTAATATTTGATTATTTTAATTAATATTCATGAAATCTTTCCCCAATTTCAAATCTGTATGACACAAGATCTATGCTCTGTAAAAATATGAGGCCTTCTTGTTTTTGTATATTAAACCAAATAGAAACAATTACTCTTTTTGTTATTTGTTGAGTGACGTGTTCTTAGCTATTGGCTTTGCGATGTGGTGTTCTCATGGGAGAGAGCTAATAGCAGGGCTCCTGCGGCCTCATTGAATTCAAGGAGTCCTTGAAAGCCTCTTGAATTTGCATTCAAGTTCAAGAAGAAATCTCCTTGAAAAAACTCCTTGAATTTGAGAAACCTCCTTGAAAACTTTTTGAATTTCACAGGATCGGACATGAACAAAATTTCTGTCGGACAATCGAAACTATGATTCCTGTTGGACAAGCGTAAATCTAGGCCTATCGGAAATACATGTAGGCTTTCAGGGTGTGAGTGTGCTGTTGAAAACGGCATGAATTTCTTGACTAAATCTCCTTGAATTTTTTAAAGTTCTCCTTGAATTTGGTGGGGAGTTCATGGTAGGAGCCCTGTAATAAGGCCAACAGCAACCCTGAAAGTGGAAAGCTTGAAAAAGGAGGAAATCAAATAAAGAGTGTAGGGGGAAATGGCAGAACTTTTCCATTTTTCTTTTTGTCTGTTTTTATCTAATTCAGCTTGTTCTCTTTTTACCACAAATACCGTATTCCTCAGAAACGGCTGCAGTCACATCCTGGTGTCATGTTTAAGATTGTCACACATGGGGGGATTCTCATCATCATCAGTACTTTTCACCCCTGGTAGGGTATAGGCCACATACAACCTCCTTCCATTTATCTCTGTCCTGGGCCATCCTTTCCCCCCTGGCAGGTGTGGGTCTGTGTTCAGTTGTATTGTTTGCAAGTTGATAAAAGTCTGAGTTACTACTGGTGGGAGTTGCAGAGGAGAGAGTTGTATCAAGGCAGAGGAGGCCTGCTGATAGTATAGATTGTGAAAAAGGCTAGTTAGAGCCTCGGTTCAGTTGTGCGTGAAGTGTGAGATTCCAATCCAACACATCGGGGCCCCAAAGCTGCGGAAGGAATCACAACACAGAGCAGAGGAACAGGTTTGGCTTAATCCTGTTATAGTGGCATGTGACAGAAGGTTAGTAGTGTAAAATCTTTGTTTTATGTTCCAAGTAACAACAGTTCAGTTGTATTATTTGGTGCAAGTGTATAAAAGCAGTCTGGATTACTACAGGTTAGACTTTAGAGGGGAGAGCTGTAGCAAGGCAGATGAGGCCTGCTGAGAGTACGGGTGGAGAAAAGGCTAGTTAGAAGTTGGAGTTAGAGCCTCGGTTTATTTCTGTGTTGCGTGTGAGATTCCAACGCATCTGGGCTCCATCGCTGAGGAAAGGATCACCCTCCGGAGAGGAACAGGTTTGGCTAACCCCTGTTGTGGGCGCAGGCAGACAGAAGGTTAGTGTTAACCTTTGGTTTATGTTCAAGTGACAACAGTGTGTTTGCTCCTTCTTCCCTATTAAATACCCATTCATTTGGTAAGAGTTTTACCGCCCTCATGACCGCATAAGCTTTTCTGAGCTCGCTATTTCTCCTCCTATTTCTGCGAGTGTTACCCTCCTCATGTAGTAGTAGTAACACTTCTAATCTTCAACCCGTAGAGAACCAAATTGTGTTGGAAGTACGGCAAAACTTTTACTATTTTGCAAAAACTATATACGACATCCAATAATGTAAGCAGTTGCCAAGACAAGAGTTGTTCAAAACTCCATCAGCACCGAATGCTTTGATTCAAAGCCCATAAGGAGAGGAGTCTTTTTGGATAAAAATGTCTTTTCCCTCTCATGGGCAAGTAGATGCTGTTCTACTAAGTACCTCTCTGTGGGTGGGAAGAACATGCTTTCAACCAAAGAAAGGGACCAAAAAAAAACCTAATGGGTGGTTGGCCACTGCTCTGGTGTGGTTTGCTCCTTCTTTCCTGTCAAACATCTATCGTCCTGATCTCTCCTCCTTCTTTTTGTGTTTGTAACTCCCTTACAACACCTCTAATCTTCAGCACGTATATGACCTTATTGTGTTGCAAGTGCCGTAAAATTCTTACTAAAACTAAAACTAAAAAAACAGACACATACTGTACTCACAAAAGAAAAATATAAAAGGCAGCATTTAATTCATATAACTTTATTTATTCGCACATAACATTATATATTATAGTCTTCAAATGTGCGGTCAGTCTTTCGTTCATCCATTAGTGCGTCTCCTCGGTGTAGGTGCGGCTTGCATCTGGGGAGGTAACAAGTGTTTGCCATGTATCAGTCATCCATGGGAGATTTTATGTTGAATTAGTTACTTAGGAAGAGAAACGAAGAACTATTTGCACGCTGTGTGTGCATTGCCTCGTCGAATCTTGCACTTTACAGAACTGGTAATGAAAGTAGCCTTGAAAGTTCAAAATTGAAAGATGCTATCAAAGATTCTGTATAACAAGATGGTTCACTCCTCTCTTTGAGCCAGTTAAAATGGGTGTCTCCAAAATCCAGAGGCACCCTCTTCGAAAAAGCGCCCGCTTTGCCAACAGAGTTACCCTACTTGTGTTATGTACGATCTTTGATGCTATTCAGCTGAGTGTCTGTCGGGTGACTATTATTACAACTGTACAGTCAACGCATGAGTCTTTAGGGCAAACTTTGAACTTGGAAGGAAATGTATAGCCCACTTTCCATATAATATTAACCTTTTCACAAAGGGGGAAACGGGGGAAACTGAACAGCAGAACTGGAGAAAGAAGTATTGGGAGGCTACATCGTTCCTCTCCAACAAAGTTCAAGTTTTTGTACTTGTTTTTTCTTTCCAGATAATAAATCATTAAGTTATTTGATTCCCCAAAGTCTCAAAGTCCTTGGCTTACTTTGCACAGCATAATTATAGCAGGTGGTTAGAGGGTGCCACTGGTAGTGGTAGGTTCTATTTCTTTACTTTCCCTCTTTTGTTTCTGTCTGTCTGTCTGTCTAACTTTTTCCCAGCACTAAATGACCATTATTGTGTCGATGTGTTACTTTTTTTGACTCAAACAAAGCATAATTATACTTAAGAGGGGTGTTATATTTTTCTCTTTTGAAGGTATGCAGTACAATAATACGATAATTTCAACTCAATTACTCAATCACTGTAAAAAGACATTCATATCGAGTTTCTTCAGCTCTAGATTATGAGTGGTTGGCGGGTGTTGTGGTGCTGTTATCTCCTTCTTTCCTTTAAAAAATCTATCGTCTCTATCTCCCCTCCTTCTTTTTTGTGTCTGTTACTCTCTTGTAACACCTCTAATCTCCGGCACTTATATGACCTTATTGTGTTGCAAGTTGCAATGTGCCGTAAAGCGCTTACTAAAACTAAAGCTCTCAATTCTGAAACTGTTTCTTCACTCACCTTATGTGCACTGCATACAGCTACAGGAACCGATGCTTGTCACACTGATCTTAGTGACGGACTCATCGGCACAGTTGAAGCTGACTTCCTTGACGACCAGGTTAGCATTGCAACATTTACAGTCGGAGTAGGTGTTCATGTCAAAGGCAGGAGGTTTGATAGGATCTTGTGAATAACTTGCAAAGTAGTTGCCACCGGAGCTGCTGAAGCCACAAGAGCCTTCACAGACCTAGAAAAAGGAAATAAGAAACAAATTTAGTGAAGGAAACGCAAACAGCATTGGTATGGACACATCACCCGTTCATCCGGCCTTGCCAAGATCATCCTGCAAGGCAGCGACCAGGGAAAGAGGAGCAGAGGCAGACCGAAAAAGAGTTGGGAGGACAACATCAAGGAATGGACAGGCCTGGAATTCAAAGACATGCTCAGAGAAGCTGAAGACCGGAAAGAGTGGAGGAAGCTGGTGGCCAAATCTTCAAAAGCCCCGACGGACATCCAGTCTACAGGATAGGTGACGGGGAAGGTTATAGTTATAGTGAAGCATTCTCCTTCATCATAATAAAAACGTATTCATACTCTCTGCACCGTGGGTCGTTGGCTGGTGCTCCTGTGTATATTGTTCCTTGTGTTTCTGTTCACATTCAGAGGTACAGTTGATAACATAGGGTCGTTATTGGGCTGACTTGCAGTAGATTACACATTACACTCGACAGCTCAAACCCTCCTAACATTCATGAACACCCACAAGCAAACACAGCTCTCATAAAGACAAACAGTAAGATGACAGATTTTGCTTTGTACCTACAGACGAAATACATGTATATAAAAAAAAATTGGGAGCTGAATGTCTGTTTGCTGTGTGCATGTTCGTTATATGTGTATTTTGCTATGTGTGTGTTTTTCTATACAAGTTATTTAATAATTATTTAAGTGCATGCAAGACTGTATTTCCTCTTGACCAAGATTGAATTTCAATACATAAGTCCTACCTATGGCTCATAAATGGCTTACAAAATATGAATTCTGCTGGATTGTTCGTTGTTTCTACATGATGCATAATAAAGAAAGCGCACTCACCTTGATTTCAATATCCTCTGAGATACAGAGTCCGCTGTTGGTGCTTGTGTAGTTGAGTTTGGTGGATCCCACAACTTTGTCCTCGCAAGGCTTCATCCTTGGCACGCACTTAGGACAGCAAGGATCGTCTGGGTTGTCCTCAAGCATGTGTGTATCCTGGGGGAAGATTGAAGGAGAATTAACTTGCCTGTGCAACATGGTGCAAGTAATGATTGCATTCATATAGCGCATATATATAGAAATATATGAGGAAGCGTAAGCGCTGATCAGTGTGGCGAATCTCTTCTCGGGGAGCGGGAGGGGGGCAGTCATCAGGCCATCGTTGATTCCCTTAGGGGGAGCTGCCAGCTTGTTGACCAGGTTGGAC
This sequence comes from Aplysia californica, assembly GCF_000002075.1. Lineage (NCBI taxonomy): Eukaryota > Metazoa > Mollusca > Gastropoda > Aplysiida > Aplysiidae > Aplysia > Aplysia californica. Next base: position 21,778 of record NW_004797883.1, on the reverse strand, counting down.
TTGATAGCAAAACCCACCCCTGCCTTGCCCATGCTCGTAGAGTCCACGACCGATCCAGAAAAAAAAAATATATACAAACTCTACAGCATGGTCTATGCTTTTTACAACTATTGTTACCCCTGGCACACCCTAGAATACAGCTCAGAAACATTCTCCGTTTCCTGGGAAGCTTTAGATTACATGCACTCAATCACTAACAAGCTGACTTTACATTTTTTACTGTCTGTAACTGGGTGGTTGGTGGGTGCTCTGCTGTGGTTTGCTCCTTCTTTGCTATCAAACATCTATCGTCTTGATCTCTCTTCCTTCTTTTTTGTGTCTATTACTCTCTTGCTACACATCTAATCTTCGGCACTTATAATAAAATATGACCTTATTGTGCTGCAAGTGCCATGGTAAAACTCTTACGAAAAGTAAAACTAGACTAAAAACATCTCTACCCCTTGTCACGTAAATCCAGTTCCACTTACGTTGTTGCAGTTGTTGCGGATTTCTTCACATTCAGGTTTGGATGTGTTTGTGCAAACCATCTCGCCGTTTTCACCACAGTAGCAGGTCTCTTGGCAGTCATCTGTCTGCCAGGTGTCTGTGATACAGGGGAACAGAAGATTACGGCTATGAGTCTTGTTACAGACATAATATTTCATAAAGTTAAATTAGCACAACTGCCCCTTTATAATATTACCATTATAATATAGTTATTCACGGTGATCAAAATACCATCTCACATCCTCCCATACAGCATGGCTTGTACAGTAAGTGAAATTGATAAATAATTTATATGACAGTAACGCGCTCTGACATATCCGATAACACAAGGGGAAAAAGTCTTCCTCCTCACTATTATTAGCATTATTATTATGTATTATTATGTATATTTGCATACTGGCATACACATCACTCGACCTACTACAAACAAGACCCCTCTGCGAAACATACTGTATGTACTCTGTGCACTCAGAAACATGTTGGTTTTCCCTACAGAAAATGCTCACAATAATAATAATAGATAGCATTTGTATAGCGCATATCCCCGCTCAACTGCAGGCTCTATGCGCTTTACATTATATTATTACCCCAGCAGACCATAGAACACTCCGAAACATTCTCAGCTTCCTGGGAAGCATACAGTGCGAGCAGCCGATTAAGCGCTCAAACACTAACAAACTGACAAGATCTTTCGCTGTCTATAGCCGGGTACCCATTCCCACCTGGGTGAAGTGAGGAAAATAAGTGTAAAGTGCCTTTCCCAAGGACACAACGTCGGGCCCCTGACGGGATTCGAACCCACGACCTTACGGTTGTGAGTCCGAGAGCCTAACCACTAGGCCACCGACGCCACAATGACTGATAAAGCCCCATGCTACCTTTGGTAATTCTAGATGCAGATACACAATGCAATACCTCTGTCCCAAATAGGCGTTTCAATCTTACCTGGGTTATTCTTGGGTTCACATTGCATGCTGCCGGAGTCACATTTACTGGAGAATAAAAGACGTTGAAGAGCTTAACATTGACGTCTTGCAGAACAATTCACGTGGAGTGGGACAGAAAAAAAAAGTTTCACAGATGAAAAATTCCTTTGTGAGGCACCGTGGTGAAATCAGGCGCTCGTCAAAATAATGAAATTGAAGAAACTAGCATTTTTCTGCCAGTTTGGTTAATCGTTATTGAATTTTTGCTTTTTTTAGTTTATTGACACCATTGTTGTCCAATTAAGAACACATTTCTGGGTGGACTTTTACAGAAGAACGATTAAAGAGGCATATCACTTCCTCAAAAACAGATGATAAACCCTACGTCAAAAGCTGGCCCAGGTTCTGCCTCTTATTGTGTTGTCTGTCACTGCAGGCACTACAATCCTGCTATACGTAGACCCTACTCTTTTTTTATCCTAGAGTAGCTGAAACATTTTCCACTCTCTTATATACAGTATAGCACAATACACTGAAACACGTTGATCAAAATCACAAAAATATAAATTTGTAGAAAATCAGTGCAACATGTGGTTCTTGAATTTATAGCAAACTTACACCTAATGTTATGTATTCCCATCTAAATCATGAAGCTGAAACCTTTAAGGAGACTCACCCCAGAACAGAAATATATAATACAAACGGGTCAACTATGTCTCAGTGTCGACAATTCCCGTGGAAACATCATGTATGATAGTACAAAAATATAAAGGACAGAGACAAAACTGTGACGTCGAAGTAAAGAATGAGCCAGCTAAACTATGTCAATACACAGAAGGTCACTCACCAGTATTTACACTCATCATCGATGATTTCATCAGGAGCATATTCTTTACCCATGTATATGCATGGACATTCATTCTCCATGCAGTCTTCTGTTTCTAGGAGTTTTTCAGCATCACATCCCATTCCAGTTTGTTCCCTGCGATGCACGAGAAGAAAATATATTATATATTGTCTTGACAAATAATCAGACTTCCCCCTCCGAGACCTAACATTACCAACACAGTCTACGGAACATTACACTAGAATTTTACCTTTTCCTTTTATTTTCAGTCGCAATTTCAACAATTGTCGAATTCTAGGTTGACTCTCACTTACACAATTGTCAAAAATGTGCGTTTTATTCATCAAACTGACATTTTGATACCAACTATGTGACTTCAGACTCTTAAATATATCTCTGCACCCTTTAAATGATTTTGAACTACCGTTAATTTTTTTTCAAAATCGTTAGTTAAGTGGTTCGGAAGTTTTAGGTGACTCAAGTGAGGAACTTTCCCAGATATGATAAAACATAGGATACCTTGTTCTTGTCTTGATTCCTTGTCCACATGTGACAGAGCACTCGGACCATCCAGACCATTCTCCCAACTCACAGCCTAAAAGATACAAAAGTTTCATGTGACGGATAACGGGCGGATTAATGTTAACACGAATACATGTCAAGAGGTGAGAGCAGCAAAAGGAAAGAGAAGTGGGGGAAAAAGTTCACGGGAGGGAG
>NW_004797883.1:11916-18502 GCF_000002075.1 Aplysia californica | reverse complement strand
TATGTATATGTATGTATGTATGAGATGCCATTAAACGGATGATATCAGTGAAGAAACAGGCATAAGACCAGTTCATCACAATACCATTCTCCAAGAGCAGCAAATGAAGACTACAAAGTCAATGAGGGAAAATACCACAAAGGCTTCAATAACCCATCCACACCAGTAAAAACCGTGAAAGAAGTTTTGTCTATTTCAATATTTTCCCCCCTAAACAAAATATCACTCTACACACAAAATACTGGCAGTAAGTCAAATAATGAATAGTATTCTGTGGTCTATAAGAAATTGATATCGAACTTAAATATAAATCAAGCAACATTGGAGGATCTAAATGGGCTTAAAAGAGCATTATAAAAAGCAATAATGACCGAAGAAAAGAAGAACTTACAATCATCAATGGTGTAGCACTCGTATCCAGTTTCAGCGCAGATGCTAGAGAAAGGCAAAAAAGGGTTCATGTTAAAAAAACCTACAACACACACACACACACACACACACACACACACACACACACACACACACACACACACACACGAACCCACAACCCAAATCTACATGTCAAAAATCAAACAGAAATACCTAAATTTTTGTCAGTCTCTTACTTTCCGACTGTATGTGTGTTCTCTTGAACACATGCAAAGCTCATAGAGCAGAAAGAAGAGAAAATAATCCTCCTCTAATGTATCATTACTTAGATCAGTACAGCATCCACATAAATTAAATGTTTGTTTATTTGATTACAACTTTTGACCTCAGAATAGTGTGCACCCCAGACCTCATATTATATGCCATTTCTCATCAAGTCATCAACCATAAATAACACAACACAGTCAATAGATGGAAAATAGTGGTACAGCGTCATTTTTTTTTCTGAAGGTTTTCTGGATATAGTGGAGTATTGAAGAGGATACAGCAATGCATAATTACTTCGGCTTTGAAATGCTGATAGCGAGAAATCTGAAGAAAAGTTTGGTTTGATTAAAAACAAGCACTCTCTCACAAGTGCAAACCTAATAAATATGTGTGGACAACTCACCAGTATTTACATGCGCTGACATTTTCCCTGTAGTTCATTGGCAGAGCGACGGTTCCATTGTAACATTCGCATTCTTGCTCTTCCACACACACTCCAGCTTGGTTCCTGTCATATGGAAACAAGTCAATAAGATGAAAAAGTCAAGATTGGAAATCTTTTCTTTTGAGGACAAGAAAAAAAATTAATCAGAATATCACAGCGAGTGTGAATTTCAACATCATGAGCTGTCAAACTATGATTAATAACAGCTAAAGCTGCAATTTTCCGTTACATTCGATTTCTTTCCTTTACAGAATCTCAATTTTCCCACATTACTTATTTTGTTAAATTCTCTCTTCCCCTAAGACTTTACAAATAATGAGGGTGAATGTAGCCCTTGGACCCACAGGCATTAAAATAATTTATGGATTTGGGGTGAAAAAAATGCGGTCCAAGTTGGAAATACGAGTACAACATTGCAAAGGTATAGAGATCATAACTTCCAAGTATTGTGTACCGCACGCCACTGCTTCTTCATACAAACAAAGGACAGAAAACATTGTGGCTTCGAGCAAAAAGATAGCCCGAGGGAGGAAGAAGAAGACAATACCTCATGAAGCCATCTTTGCAGGCACATGATTCATTGCATGGCAAGTCTTCATCTGCAATCAGGCTGTTGCAAGAATCCTGGTCAAGACGCATCTTGCAAGACTCGTTGCACATAACGAAGGTGTTGTAGCATTTCAGTTCTTCGTTCTCGTCGCATTGCACAGGAGGTGGTACTGAATTAGAGAAATACAAAAGAATTGCAGTTGAATTACAGTACTAAAGACTTCCCATCAAACAATTGGGACAGTGATAGCATCTGATCCAAATAGATATAATATTATTTGTGTTGCAAGCTTAAAATAAGGCAAATTTACCGAGCAACGCACACTGACTTAAGATTAAGGCTTTGCCTCTCTTGTACACAGGGAGACCAGGGGTGGGAGTGGCGATGGTGAAGGGTGGAGATGTATTCTTTTGATAACACAAGGCTGCTTTTTTATTATCAAAGTCCTCCCCCCCCCCTCCAAATCTCCCACTCCTTAATTAAATTGTATCTGTCCAACAAAGATGACAGAAAAAGAAAGAGAAGACAAATCATAACAGTTTACGTGTTCGAAAATAGACAAAGTTAATTAATATTCTTTTGTGTCAAAGTTGAGGGGAACCAAAAAAAACCCAACAATTAAACAACAACAACCCCACTCCCCCCTCCCAACCTCCCACCCCACCCCCCAAACACACACAGAAAAAAAGCCCACCAAAAAAAACCCACACACAAAAACGTAGGAGATCTGACCTGTCACACAAGGTTCGCATTGTTCCACTTCAGAAAGCTGAATGTTGTTGCACAAGCTTCCACAGCTCTCGTCGCAGGTCCTTGTTCGTTGTTTCACACACTGGTCGCACTCGGACCATTCTCCCCATGGGGATGGGCAGTTGTGAGGTGCTGGAGGTGGATGGAAAAAGCAATGAATATCAGTGTGCTGAATTGTGCGGCATACTTCAAGCTCTAACATGTTCCAAATAAACAATAGTTTTTGTTTTTGGTTAACATGAGAAATCATATAGATAGAAAGAGTCATAATTTGACATCACAGCTCAACATTATAATATCTCTGTGATTTTTAGTTTTTTGTGCGATAACAGAGCAAACAAAGCATGATATCAATTTTGGAAACTACTCGGTTACCTCTTCTAAAACTTTTCTGTCGGCATGTACATATTTCATAGCAAAGGCACTGTTCACAAACAAAAGGAGAAACTGTTTTTCTGGCATTGCACAGTTATCTTGAGCTAAATATGAGATTTTCTTCAAAGAGATGAAACTTTTCCCAAAATTGAACATTTAACAAACATTTACACAAGACTCAGCATATACATGGCTGTTCTTTGATTCTCATTCTAAAAGCTACTTGGATGGTGTTTACATTCCTGTTTCAGTAGAAAGAGTGCAGTATAGAGTGCAAAACTTGAAACTTGGGATGTTAATTGTGCCTTGTTTTTAAAAGATCTCAGAAAAGTTCTAAGTAGGAATCAGTGCCTTCCGCTAAGCTAACATGCTTAAAGTTCCCCGCCTTGAAAATAGCACAACCTGTCAGATAATTAGTGTTCAGCTTTCAATACTTTCATGACAGTTACACAATCTGTCAGATAATTAGTGTTCAGCTTTCATGGTGTCATGTGTGTACATCAATAGCTTGGATTTAACTGACCAACTTTGTTATAACGGCTCAAGGCCGTAACGTGACCTCCTTGATAATAAAGGATAACTTCCGTTACTACTCATTCTCACAGAGGTCTTGTGTTTGTGAGCACGTTTTATAATTATTCGTCAAGCTATAAGCATAACTAGGAACGTAACACACGGCAGTTACAAAGATTGCAGAGAATGAATCAAGGACCAACTCACTAGTGCATCCATCTGGCACACATGTCTCGTTGGCAACACAGCTTGGATCAACGCCTGGGTTCTCAAAATCGAACACCAACTCGGGGTTGTCACAAGAGCCTTCACATGTTGCTGTGTAGTTGGGGCATTTCTCACATTCTGGATCAACAGTGCACTCCAAAACATAGTTCACGCACTCGCTGGAAATAGATGAAGATGAAAATTATGTTTGTTATATATATGTGTGTGTAATCCTCAATATCAACTATCACTTCAAAACAAAATACACCCATTTCAAAGTTCACAAATAGTTTCACTAAACCAAATTGTGTGGTGAAAAGATCAGATGAAATTAAGAAAATAGCTTTCTGTTTGCTTAAAACGATAGACACAAAACAGAATTTATTGATATAATCTAAATCTATGAAAGCATGTAACGTTACAGCATTTTGGTGAACACTAAGTGGTTCAGAACTATTGCAGTTATGCACAAAACAAAATAACAGAGAACGAAGAAGAAAAAAAAATGTACAGTAATCCAAACTTTGTTCAAACATACACATTATGTCAAAACAAAACAGAAAAAAACCCAATAAGTTCCTACCAGACGTAGCAGTTGCCTTGGACCTTGGTGCCTTCCTCCAGCGTGTCTCCTGGGCCTGTCAAGCCATAGTTGACTTCCTCGTTGTCATCAGGGCTGACACCAAGAACACCGTTCAATGGCAAGAAAGAGAGCTCTCTCAGAACTTCATCCTTTGTGAGTTGACAGAATCCTGAATAAAGCAAAGAAAAAGAAACACGAATTGTGTTACAGTACCGATTAGTGCAAAGGTTGTTTTTATACACGATCTTTGGCTGCACTGCACCATGTGGGCTAAATAAAAATTTTTAAAAATAAAAATAAAAACCAAGGATATGTTAACGCAACATCATCTTTCTAGATCTACTACCATCAAACAAAAATAAGTACATTATATATCATTCTATCTCGCTATAGTATCCGCGGTTGAATATAACCAGCACTGAAGCTTAGAACTGAGAGGATTATTTCCAACTTTCGTTTGTGCAAATGAAGTGTGTGTATTTTACTTTTTCACAGGACTTATAAACTCTGGATAAAAGATGGATGTGTTTACTTGACAAAAAAAATATTTTTCATACGTACTCATCTCTGGCAAGCAGAGTTTGAATTTTTCAATGCTGACATCAAATCCTTCTGCTGGTCCTTGGAATACGATGTAGATTTGTTCATTATCTTCAAGATCCTTGTTGAACAAGTTCTCTTGTCCAGGCACGAAGGTATCGTCACCATCAACATTCTGTCAAAACACATCATGTGAGGTTTGGTAAAGAATTGGCAGAAAAGCTAAGTTTGGGTTAGCAGAAGCTAAGCAAAAAATAAAGAAAATGAATTTGTTTGAAGATGTACGACTTCTAAAAGAGCAGAAGAGAATTGTGAAACTTTAAACGAAGCAAAAATAGATACATTTAGGAGAAGAAAAAGCAAGACATTATACTTTCAGCACAGAGGAGGGATTTTGTCTGTTGAACTAGAAAACAAATTTCTGAATATTTTGTACAGGCCTCTTCTGTTTAAAATCTTGCTTGAAGAGCAAATAAAACTCCTTAGGCAGTACTCTGCATTTCAAAATGTAACATCCCAATGTGAATGTCGTGGATGATTTTACGACACTGATAAGTCTTTAAATAGTTAACCCTTCTAGATGTATCTCAAAGAAATGTAAAAAAGTCAAGTTGTTCCCGCATCCGATCCGGACATTGGGGATTGCCTTGTTAGTGAGACAACTTCCTGGGCCTTCGGCATATTGTGGTAGGATGGCCAGTTCTTTTCCACGCCACCTTTACTTCCCCAACTCGAAGTCGGGTACCCATTACTGCTGGATAGGCAGGAAGGGGCGAAAAAAATCTGTCCCAACCAAGGCTAAAACCCAGACTAACCGCTCCACCACCGCACCCTCTCAAAGAAGTATCACTTCCGAATCCACTTCCAGTTCCCCAACTAAAACTTAAGCATTAACTGTCTCCGGACCAGGCAACCACCAGCAGCAGACCACAGGCAATGTTGCCGCACATTTGGAACAACCAATGTGTTTCTTTTTTTTAAAGTGCCCCAACATTGTTGCACGGTATGGACAAAACATAGAACAGAGAAGAAGGGAGTAAGCAGGTGACGCCGTGATCCAAATATCACTTTGTGTTAAATATTGTTCACAGTCATTAGTTGCTTCAACTTAAAGATGATATTTAAAGAATGTGTTTGTGTTCAAATACAAACCTCCAAAGGTGCGCTAGCAGTGAGAGATTCATCCTTGATGATGACTTGGTAAGAAGTGAAAGTACCCTCAACCAACAGATATTCAAGAAGTCCTCCTTTTTCAACTTGCACAATGACTTCAACAGGAGAGCTGCCTGCTGGAGCACTGAAGACAAATTTGGATGTGCTAGATGCTGGGGCTGGCTGGATAATGACGTCGGACAGTGGCAGGTCAGCCATTTCTTCAGCAGTCAGGTCAACAAGGTCCAGACAAACTGCAGAGGGATTGTTGTTTGTTATCATTATTGGTCATCTCGGCATCACAATCTTCTAATACATTATCAATGTACAAATGGTTATGTATTTCATGCATTTGTGAAAAAGTAGACAGGATTGAATCAATGGAACCACAACCACCTTGAGAAAGACAGCAGATACATCAAACGGTTTTAATTGAACGTGAAGGAATAATTTATAATAGAATAAAAAGTCAAAATGGATCAAAACGTATTTTGGTAGACGTATAATTACTGTCCGAGAACTTTAATCCATACAGAACCTGAATGATAATGTATCTATTTTGCTAACTTAGACAGACGGAAAAAAGAATGTGCTTCATCAGGGCGCTCCCAAATGACACTGCAAAGTGAATGACAAAACTTAACAAATTAGAACAAATAAATAGCCCAAAATATTACTTCTACAGTTCATTACTTACCAAGCAAAAAAGAAGGGGACACTATAATAAATCAGAAAGAGTAAAATCAATTGAAAATGCGAAAGGACAGGAGGAGGAAGAGGATGGAGAAGGAGGAGTGGAAGAAGAAGAAGAAGAAGAAGAAGAAGAAGAAGAAGA
>NW_004797883.1:3668-11816 GCF_000002075.1 Aplysia californica | reverse complement strand
GAATATGTGACAACAAAATAATGAATTATATTATATTTTCAAAATCCAAAATTCATTATATTCATTTTAACTATTAACGAACTATTAGCCAACGTTAATCAAGCTCAACTATGGTACAGCATTTCTGGAAAGTAATATTATAGCATTGTAAACATTCATACTTACAGACAGACACACAAAGGTATGTAAACAGAAATATGCACTTTAACATGTTACTAGTTTTTGCCTAGAGATGTTTACTACGTACCAAAAGTATAGACGTAAGCAACAGGTGATCCATCTCCTGGGAAGGTCTGCAAAAAAGATACAGCGGCTTTACATCTAAAGTTTTTGCACAACAATCAAAACAGAAGCTCCATAGGACAATTTGGAGGAAGTGCTTTCTTTCTATACACTTTTTAACCTCGACTGTTTTGCCGATTGTCTCTATAGAATTAGAGTACAGCGTTCTCTTGAAAATACATTTCAATAATGGAAAATCTCACATAGTGCATTCTTTTTTTGAAGGAAATGTAGACTAGTTACATGAATAGAAATGAACAAATAAGTGAAGTATAATCGATGTCATTTATTTTTCTTGCCAATTCGGACAATTAAGAGTCATTGGCTAACAAGATTCCTTCATGGAAAACGCAATTTTGACATAATTGTTAAATAATTGTTAAACGAATTATTCACTTTTTTTTCAAATTAACATAGGAGCTTTATCGGACCAAACAGTTAACATATTCTAGACGGTCTCAACAACTGCAAGCCCTTCCACATACTTACAGGTTCATCAACTGGTGCAAGTACAGAAGCTGTACCAGGCTGGACTGTAACGGACACAACAGGTTCATCACCATCATTAGGAGAAAGTTCCACAACCCTTGGTTCATCATTCTTACTTGGGTCTGTTGGTGCAACACGATCATTCTGAGGCAAGTTCTCCATGGGGTACTGGCATTCGGTAGGACCTGAAACGAAAACACAATGGTGGAGTTAAAGAACAGTCTTCCCAAAAATAGGGTGCTTGCTTGTGAAAGAACAATTGGTGGAAAACTCAGAAGCTTGTAAAACACCGCAGAGACCTGGAATGCTAAAAGTAAGAGTGTTGTGAAACAGTTGCACATAACTGTCAACAAAAATATAATCACAATTGACAAGTTATGTTGTACTTCAGTTATAAGTAGCAGCAATGTAACCACTCAAAGTATCAGATATTGCCAGAACAGAGAAATAAAAGTCAACTTTTTTGTTCATAATTGTTGACTAATTTAGCTGTATATATTTAAACCTTCATATTAACAACTAAATGTTAACATTATTGAGCCAACAAATGGTAACATTGTCTAAAAATTATCTATCAAGGGAAACAAATGTTGATATTACTCTGTACCCAAACACTTCGTTCGCTTGCTGAACATAAATCAATATAAAAATAGAAAGTATGCTATCAACGAACAAGTACGTAAAGTGGTAAACGCATACAACAATCAAATATCAACACATGAATCTTAATTCAAACATCTAAAAAGGACCTATAAAGATAATGCACAGATTTCGATTTTGAATTTTAAAAAAAGAAGAGCCATAACATTTTTTTTTCAAGTAACAGATATAAAGAATATAAAATTACAAAGTAAAAAATAAACAAAGCCAGAAGAATCCAGCGCTAGCTCATTGAGAAAAAGTTTGTGTTTAGTCACAATCTATGTTCTTCACGCAAAATTAATTCATACCATCGTACCTGTCCTGTTGCTTTTATTTAAGCTAATCAAATTGCTAGGCTCATCTTAAAGTTTGATTGATTTGGGAATAAAAATGAAACTGAAAATTTATCATTAAACATTGTAAATATCAAAAAGCTACCAGAGGTTCCTGGTGGTGGTGCTGGGCCAGAGGTTCCTGGTGGTGGTGCTGGGCCAGAGGTTCCTGGGGGTGGTGCTGGGCCAGATGTACCTGGTGGTGGTGCTGGGCCAGAGGTTCCAGGGGGTGGTGCTGGGCCAGAGGTTCCTGGTGGTGGTGCTGGGCCAGATGTTCCTGGTGGTGGTGCTGGGCCAGATGTACCTGGTGGTGGTGCTGGGCCAGATGTACCTGGTGGTGGTGCTGGGCCAGAGGTTCCAGGGGGTGGTGCTGGGCCAGAGGTTCCTGGTGGTGGTGCTGGGCCAGATGTACCTGGTGGTGGTGCTGGGCCAGATGTACCTGGCGGTGGTGCTGGGCCAGATGTACCTGGTGGTGGTGCTGGGCCAGATGTACCTGGTGGTGGTGCTGGACCTGAATGTTTAAAATATCGTTTCTTTAAATACAGAGACAGAAATCACATTGTTAATGTCATCTTTTCATGTTGTTGAAAAATACACTTTGGTCTGGATGTGCCTTGAAAATCCAGTTAGATTTATCAGATCTTCCACATTAAAACATTTTAAATTCATATTGCCATGTGTGTTGAAAGCAATTGAAATACCTGATGTTCCTGGTGGTGGTGCTGGGCCAGAGGTTCCTGGTGGTGGTGCTGGGCCAGAGGTTCCTGGTGGTGGTGCTGGACCAGAGGTTCCTGGTGGTGGTGCTGGGCCAGATGTACCTGGTGGTGGTGCTGGGCCAGATGTACCTGGTGGTGGTGCTGGGCCAGAGGTTCCAGGGGGTGGTGCTGGGCCAGAGGTTCCTGGTGGTGGTGCTGGGCCAGATGTACCTGGTGGTGGTGCTGGGCCAGAGGTTCCTGGTGGTGGTGCTGGGCCAGAGGTTCCTGGTGGTGGTGCTGGGCCAGAGGTTCCTGGTGGTGGTGCTGGACCAGAGGTTCCTGGTGGTGGTGCTGGGCCAGATGTACCTGGTGGTGGTGCTGGGCCAGATGTACCTGGTGGTGGTGCTGGACCTGAATGTTTAAAATATCGTTTCTTTAAATACAGAGACAGAAATCACATTGTTAATGTCATCTTTTCATGTTGTTGAAAAATACACTTTGGTCTGGATGTGCCTTGAAAATCCAGTTAGATTTATCAGATCTTCCACATTAAAACATTTTAAATTCATATTGCCATGTGTGTTGAAAGCAATTGAAATACCTGATGTTCCTGGTGGTGGTGCTGGGCCAGAGGTTCCTGGTGGTGGTGCTGGGCCAGATGTACCTGGTGGTGGTGCTGGGCCAGATGTACCTGGTGGTGGTGCTGGACCTGAATGTTTAAAATATCGTTTCTTTAAATACAGAGACAGAAATCACATTGTTAATGTCATCTTTTCATGTTGTTGAAAAATACACTTTGGTCTGGATGTGCCTTGAAAATCCAGTTAGATTTATCAGATCTTCCACATTAAAACATTTTAAATTCATATTGCCATGTGTGTTGAAAGCAATTGAAATACCTGATGTTCCTGGTGGTGGTGCTGGGCCAGAGGTTCCTGGTGGTGGTGCTGGGCCAGATGTACCTGGTGGTGGTGCTGGGCCAGAAGTTCCTGGTGGTGGTGCTGGGCCAGATGTACCTGGTGGTGGTGCTGGGCCTGGATATTCAAATATCATATCTTAGAGTATATAGATATAAATCTATTCATACTGTCTAGTTTTTCTGTAGCTAGAAAATACAAACAACCCTATAGCTTGCTTGTCCATTGAAAAATTTGTTCAATATGTCAAAGTTGTCAGATCGTCGATATCAAAACAATTGAAATCCACATAGCTAGGTGCAGTAAAATAGAATCAAATACCTGATGTTCCTGGTGGTGGTGCTGGGCCAGATGTGCCTGGTGGTGGTGCTGGACCAGAGGTTCCTGGTGGTGGTGCTGGGCCAGATGTGCCTGGTGGTGGTGCTGGTCCAGAGGTTCCCGGTGGTGGTGCTGGGCCAGATGTTCCTGGTGGTGGTGCTGGGCCAGATGTACCTGGTGGTGGTGCTGGGCCAGAAGTTCCTGGTGGTGGTGCTGGGCCAGATGTACCTGGTGGTGGTGCTGGGCCAGAGGTTCCTGGTGGTGGTGCTGGGCCAGAGGTTCCTGGTGGTGGTGCTGGGCCAGAGGTTCCAGGTTCTGTTAAATGTAAATTGGCGATGTAAGTAGAATAAAGGAGTGGGAAAAGGATACTGAGTTGGTTCACAAAAGAAATTGGAGATCTATTAAAAGGATCTTCTCACCCTACAGAGAATCAAACTTTATGAGTTTTAAAACAAATAAGCTGAACAAGCTTTGTATTTATTTGTTTAATTTGTTACCATTTTTATCTTTTTTGAGAAGCGATCGATAGTGAAATGAAAATGAAGGAAACATGAGCAAATGCAAATAAAAAGAGATCTTAGTGACGACTTTTAAAAAACACGTGTAAAATAACCACACATTTATAAGAAAGGTGTACCTGATGTAATCTTTGAGAGTTTTTATAGACGAGTAAATAGACTGAGACACAGTCTGAAGATAACAAAGGCTGAAGAAAATAAAAATAAAGACAGACACAAACAGACAGAAAAAAAAAATCTAAAATACATATGTATCACGACGCAGTAGAATCAGGTGCTCGCCAATTTTTTTGACATGTGGAGTTTGTAGTATCATCTAAAAGCTTGTTCATTTAACCTGCTTTCGATGACCCCCCCCCCCCTCCCAGTTGTCGGGATAACTGCCTTGAAAGAGATGGGGGTTAATGTTTGGTGTTTTTCAAAGCTTGAGAGTACTTGGAAACTGACGTTTTACTATTTTCGTGCGTTTAATTAACTTTTTTCAATAATGCCCACACAGAAATGTATTTTCAAGAGGACATAAAAGGCGGCAAGCGAAAAAACAAAAATTCGACAAAAACCGCCAAACCGCGCTTGATTTCACCAGGACGCTTCGCATATATAGATACTGTTAGAAGCCAAAGACCAATGGGTGAGAGATAGAGGGCCAGTCAAAAATGATAGAGTAAGTTTAAGAAATAAAATATTTGAAAGGTATACACAAGACACACAAACATACACACACACACACACACACACACACACACACACACACACACACACACACATATATACGCACACACACAGAATAACTCGCCGTACATTTCATCAACACCATGCTACCAAGCACAACAACAACGATAACCCACCTGTGCATACTTTAGCCAACACAGTGTCACTTTCTTCAACCAAAATGATCACTGGAATGTCACCACTTGGAATGTCATCATCGCTTGTCAGGTCCTGTACAAGATTATACCAAAAGCAACGAGTTGTGATTTAGTGCTAATTCAGATGTATATTTTTAAAGTCTAAATGACATAAGTGTATACATATCCACAAGTTTTGCTATTGAGGAAACATGTTTAAGGCGCAAAATTGCTTTCTGGAAATGCTCTACGGGCAAAAAGGACACATGAAAATATCTTTTTCAATTCTTCTTTTAAGCAAAACAGGTCCATGAGTCAAGGTGAATAACTCTGAATTTATTACAATGCACGTTCAATAACGTTATTTGATACAAAAAAGTACAACTTAGAGATTGAAACGCTAAAAGAAAAGGTAGAGAGAATTTTAACCAAGCTGGCACAGGAGAATAATAATATCAGTTTTTAAAACATTTGAAGGTCACAAAATGAGATTGCGTCACCAACCTCAACGGTAAACAGCTGTTTGTTGTCAGATGGGTTTGATGGATAATCGACTCCCGTGACAGAGGTAAATTTAACGACCACGCGAACTTCTCCAGTAGTTTCAACTTCGTATGCGTACACAACTGCATCTTCTGGAACTGAAAAATTTTGGGAGACTATTGGAAAAACAATGGAAGGTAAAGGTATTCATTTTGTACATGTAATGGTTTTATTTTAAACATTTCACTGGCTTTGCTTGCTTCATTTTGTGTAGACCAGAAATAATATTTCATACACTAAAAAGCACAGAAAGTCTTTAGATTTTACATTTGGTTTTGTAAGCGTATATATGTAATGGGAAAAGAATGTCAAAAGAATCTTTCATTTTTATTGAACTCTTTAAATTAACTGTCAGGCATCTTCCACTAACATCCTACTCTGTTCAATTGTTATGAAGCTTACGAAAGAATTTTGCATTGGGATAGGAAAATAAACTTACGAGGTTCAGCTCCAGCCTCCAATGCACTTGCAACCTCTTCTGGTGATCGATCATCATCTAAAAACATTGAGAAATCAAGAATGGTCAAACAAAGAAGTAGACAATACTCATTAAATAATGTTTCAGCCATACTATGAATCCTAGACATTATGCATTCTTTTACTATTCCCTTCAACCAATTTCCCATCAGTTCCCACTTCAGAAATGCAAAGAGAAATATTACTATTTGCTATGAGATAATGAATAATGATGGTGGCAATTGAACAACTCATTAAGATTCTGCACATTAATTCTATGAATATGTGACAACAAAATAATGAATTATATTATATTTTCAAAATCCAAAATTCATTATATTCATTTTAACTATTAACGAACTATTAGCCAACGTTGGTCAAGCTCAACTATGGTACAGCATTTCTGGAAAGTAATATTATAGCATTGTAAACATTCATACTTACAGACAGACACACAAAGATATGTAAACAGAAATATGCACTTAAACATGTTACTAGTTTTTGCCTAGAGATGTTTACTACGTACCAAAAGTATAGACGTAAGCAACCGGTGATCCATCTCCTGGGAAGGTCTGCAAAAAAGATACAGCGGCTTTACATCTAAAGTTTTTGCACAACAATCAAAACAGAAGCTCCATAGGACAATTTGGAGGAAGTGCTTTCTTTCTATACACTTTTTAACCTCGACTGTTTTGCCGATTGTCTCTATAGAATTAGAGTACAGCGTTCTCTTGAAAATACATTTCAATAATGGAAAATCTCACATAGTGCATTCTTTCTTTGAAGGAAATGTAGACTAGTTACATGAATAGAAATGAACAAATAAGTGAAGTATAATCGATGTCATTTATTTTTCTTGCCAATTCGGACAATTAAGAGTCATTGGCTAACAAGATTCCTTCATGGAAAACGCAATTTTGACATAATTGTTAAATAATTGTTAAACGAATTATTCACTTTTTTTTCAAATTAACATAGGAGCTTTATCGAACCAAACAGTTAACATATTCTAGACGGTCTCAACAACTGCAAGCCCTTCCACATACTTACAGGTTCATCAACTGGTGCAAGTACAGAAGCTGTACCAGGCTGGACTGTAACGGACACAACAGGTTCATCACCATCATTAGGAGAAAGTTCCACAACCCTTGGTTCATCATTCTTACTTGGGTCTGTTGGTGCAACACGATCATTCTGAGGCAAGTTCTCCATGGGGTACTGGCATTCGGTAGGACCTGAAACGAAAACACAATGGTGGAGTTAAAGAACAGTCTTCCCAAAAATAGGGTGCTTGCTTGTGAAAGAACAATTGGTGGAAAACTCAGAAGCTTGTAAAACACCGCAGAGACCTGGAATGCTAAAAGTAAGAGTGTTGTGAAACAGTTGCACATAACTGTCAACAAAAATATAATCACAATTGACAAGTTATGTTGTACTTCAGTTATAAGTAGCAGCAATGTAACCACTCAAAGTATCAGATATTGCCAGAACAGAGAAATAAAAGTCAACTTTTTTGTTCATAATTGTTGACTAATTTAGCTGTATATATTTAAACCTTCATATTAACAACTAAATGTTAACATTATTGAGCCAACAAATGGTAACATTGTCTAAAAATTATCTATCAAGGGAAACAAATGTTGATATTACTCTGTACCCAAACACTTCGTTCGCTTGCTGAACATAAATCAATATAAAAATAGAAAGTATGCTATCAACGAACAAGTACGTAAAGTGGTAAACGCATACAACAATCAAATATCAACACATGAATCTTAATTCAAACATCTAAAAAGGACCTATAAAGATAATGCACAGATTTCGATTTTGAATTTAAAAAAAAGAAGAGCCATAACATTTTTTTTTCAAGTAACAGATATAAAGTATATAAAATTACAAAGTAAAAAATAAACAAAGCCAGAAGAATCCAGCGCTAGCTCATTGAGAAAAAGTTTGTGTTTAGTCACAATCTATGGTGGCCACGTAAATTTATTCAAACGTGCTACCGGCCCGCCGGCCCCCCTGAGGTCACCCAGGGCGGGGGTTACTCTTAGTGTTGTTGATTAGGAGTTAGTGGAGTCCCCCTCGCCCCCCCTAATAACCACACA
>NW_004797883.1:2110-3568 GCF_000002075.1 Aplysia californica | reverse complement strand
ACGCACACACACAGAATAACTTGCCGTACATTTCATCAACACCATGCTACCAAGCACAACAACGATAACCCACCTGTGCATACTTTAGCCAACACAGTGTCACTTTCTTCAACCAAAATGATCACTGGAATGTCACCACTTGGAATGTCATCATCGCTTGTCAGGTCCTGTACAAGATTATACCAAAAGGAACGAGTTGTGATTAAGTGCCAATTCAGATGCATACTTTTAAAGTCTAAATAACATAAGTGTGTACGTATCCACAAGCTTTGCAACTGAGCAAACATACCTGGGGCACAAAACTGTCTTCTGGAAATACACTACTGGCAAAAACGTTCAAGTTTTTTTTAAAAAGCAAGATGGGTCCAGGATAAAGACATATTTTAATGCACAAGGTGGATGATTGTAAATTCATTACAAGGTGCATTCAATAAAATCGTTTCATACTTAAAGTACAATTTAGAGGTTGAAATGAAAAAAGAAAAGGTAGAGACAAATTTTACCATGTACGCACAGAGAAGAATAATATCAGATTTTAAAGCTTTTGAAGGTCACAAAATGAGATTACGTCACCAACCTCAACGGTAAACAGCTGTTTGTTGTCAGATGGGTTTGATGGATAATCGACCCCCGTGACAGAGGTAAATTTAACGACCACGCGAACTTCTCCAGTAGTTTCAACCTCGTATGCGTACACAACTGCATCTTCTGGAACTGAAAAGTTTAGGGAGACTATTGAGAAACAATGGAAGGTAAAGGTATTCATTTTGTACATGTAATGGTTTTATTTTAAACATTTCACTGGTTTTGTTTGCTTCATCACGTGTAGATCAGAAAGAATTTTGTCACACGCTAAAATTCGCTTAAGGTCTTCAGATTTGAAATTTTGTTTTGTAAGTGTATTTAATAGGTAATAGTAAGATCATGGCTAAAGACTCTGTTCACTTTTTCCTGAACTCTTTAAATTTAACTGTCTGATATCTTCCACTAATATCCTACTCTGTTCAATTGCTATGCAGCAAAGGAAAGTATTTTGCCTTGGGATATGCACCCACGTATTTACAATAAAACTTTATCAAGATTTTTACCCCCTTCACAATTTTATAAAAGAAGGAATGATTACACTTTCTACAAACATACGACAAGGGAAAATAAACTTACGAGGTTCAGCTCCAGCCTCCAATGCACTTGCAACCTCTTCTGGTGATCGATCATCATCTAAAAACATTGGGAAATCAAGAATGGTCAAACAAAGAAGTAGACAATACTCATTAAATAATGTTTCAGCCATACTATGAATCCTAGACATTATGCATTCTTTTACTATTCCCTTCAACCAATTTCCCATCAGTTCCCACTTCAGAAATGCAAAGAGAAATATTACTATTTGCTATGAGATAATGAATAATGATGGTGGCAATTGAACAACTCATTAAGATTCTGCACATTAATTCTATG
>NW_004797883.1:0-2010 GCF_000002075.1 Aplysia californica | reverse complement strand
GTTCCTGGTGGTGGTGCTGGGCCAGAGGTTCCTGGTGGTGGTGCTGGGCCAGAGGTTCCTGGTGGTGGTGCTGGTCCAGATGTACCTGGTGGTGGTGCTGGGCCAGAGGTTCCTGGTGGTGGTGCTGGGCCAGATGTTCCTGGTGGTGGTGCTGGGCCAGATGTACCTGGTGGTGGTGCTGGGCCAGAGGTTCCTGGTGGTGGTGCTGGACCAGAGGTTCCTGGTGGTGGTGCTGGGCCTGGATATTCAAATATCAGTTTTTAAATTATAATTTTAGAACTCCTCTTTTTGTGTAATGCATACAAGTTAAATATTATATCGCTTGTTACATGAAATGTTTATTCATTACATCAAAGTTGTCAATTTTTTATGTTAAAAGAAATGAAATCTATGTTTAAAAATGAAGTAAAAATAGAAATATATACCTGAAGTTCCTGGTGGTGGTGCTGGGCCAGAGGTTCCTGGTGGTGGTGCTGGGCCAGATGTACCTGGTGGTGGTGCTGGGCCTGAGGTTCCTGGTGGTGGTGCTGGTCCTGGTTAATCGAGTCACAGATTTTATTTTTTCCGGTTTTGAAAGCTAATCTAAACGGGGTTTTTTCATATCTGTGCTGGTATATGAAGTTTTATGTTAAATATAAATCTTCTAACTCTATGTTACCTTAAATTTAATAGTTATCCATCAAAATGCTTTAAAGAGTATGTTAAGTTGACGTTACTGTATATTAGTTGCCCTATATGGCTATTTGACCTAATTCCAGGGTCCATGATTGATAGCACATTATTTGTGTGCTTTTATTCACAATGTATGAACATAATTATTTTTTTTTAATACCTGAAGTTCCTGGAGGTGGTGCTGGGCCAGATGTTCCTGGTGGTGGTGCTGGGCCAGAGGTTCCTGGTGGTGGTGCTGGGCCAGAGGTTCCTGGTGGTGGTGCTGGACCGGTTGTAGGTGTCATTCCCTCTGTAATTATTGAAAAGTTATTTTTAAACCTGTACTCACAAAGTATTGCATATTTTTAGTGTTTTCGTCTCAAATGATGCTATTTCCAACAGTATTTATTATTGGTGGTACTGTATTTGGTACAGAAAAGATTAGACAATATTTTGAACAATATCTCGAAGGGAATAAGAATGGACTTACATTTTAATTTTTTATAAAGTGTATGACCTAATTTTGTAGATTCACGGATGAAGTTGTACGCCAATGACATACTTTTAACACACACACTGCCAATATTGCTAAGTAAACTAATTCAGAGCTTATTCAAGAACCAGCATATCATGAAAGGCTGTTAACGTACTTAAGTATTACGTGCATTTGTCCCTATAATAATATTTTCATTAGTTTTTAAAGCATGCAGCAAGTACAGAGCACAACAGTTGGCTAAAAGAAAGAAATCTAGAAGAGAGTCAAAACGACAAAAGTTTGATTCAAAAAGCCACGAAAAGAGCAAAGGAAATCGGTAGAGCTGAATTAGAGTTAAACTGAGAAACTGACACCCAGTTTTAAAAATGCAGTTTGTGGTGATTCTGTATGAATACCTCACATTTTGCTTAGGACAGGTTCATTCAAGGGTCACTAGTGAGACTGAAAAAAAGTTCAAGAAGGAGACACCTCTTATGAAGTGAACCCCCACCCCCAACCCACCGACCCAAATCATTTGACACATATATATATATATATATATATATATATATATATATATAGAGAGAGAGAGAGAGAGAGAGAGAGAGAGAGAGAGAGAGAGAGAGAGAAGAGAGAGATATATATATATATATATATATATATATATATATATATATATATATATATATATATATAGAGAGAGAGAGAGAGAGAGAGAGAGAGAGAGAGTCTCAGAGAGAGAGAGAGTCTCAGAGAGAGAGAGAGTCTCAGAGAGAGAGAGAGAGAGAGAGAGAGAGAGAGAGAGAGAGAGAGAGAGAGAGAGAGAGAGAGAGAGAGAGAGAGGGGGGGGGGGAGAGAGAGGGAGAGAAAGAGTTGCAAAGGGG
>NW_004797882.1:490248-491558 GCF_000002075.1 Aplysia californica | reverse complement strand
CACACACACAGACAATACACACATACATGCACACAACAATAATAACAACAACAACAACCACAACATTATAAAAACATACTACAAAGGGACTTATAGGCGTAATTTTATGGTCAAATCCAAATAAAACTTTATTCTTTAGATTCACATTACACTCAGTTTATTTATCTTTTCTCTTGAAATGAGAAGGCGCCCCGTTTTAACTTTACGAAAACAAGATCTACCCAAACCACAGAATTCTACAAACAGAGACTCGATTCTTTCTCTCCGCCCCAAAGAACATACCACCTAGATCTAGATATAAATAGAGACGGGGTCAAGGCTTGAAGGCATATAAAGCACACTGTGGGTCAATAAAGCCTTGCCATTGCCATGCTTAACTCCTCCGTGCCCGAATCAGAGGGAGCTTCACGCAAGAGTTATGATCCTCCATTGTGACCTACTTTCAAAAAACGTAAACACAGTAGCAGCAGCTGCAGCAGTAGCAGTAGTATCTAGATCTAGTAGTAGTAGTAGTAGTAGTAGTAGTAGTAGTAGACTTAGTAGTTGTAGTAGTGGTAGTAGTTGTAGTACTTGTAGTAGTGGTAGTAGCACAGTTGGTAGTAGTTGTAGTAGTATATATTTAGTAGTGGTAGTAGTAGTTAGTAGTAGGAAGTAGTAGTAGTAGTAGTAGTAGTTAGTAGTAGGAAGTAGTAGTAGTAGTAGTAGTAGTAGGTAGTAGTAGTAGTAGTAGTAGTTCAGTTAGTAGTTTTGTGATTGCAGTACGTTAGTAGTATGATATATGCTCGAGGGGATGGGGAGAGGGAAATCCTTAACTTTGAATCGCCAATGCTTTTAACAATGTCCCTGCTAAAAATACTTTATATAAATAAAATGTAGAAGACATGGCTAAGGTGTTACGTTTGGAGCGATAGGTCGACACGGCACACACTACACACTCACACACACACACACGCACACACGCGCACACACACACACACACACACACACACACACACACACACACACACACACACAAACACACTTGACTATCTTAGATCCCCTTTTATGGAAGGACATAGATCTAATGTTGGCTTAAACACTACACACCCACTCGGTGCGTTTTTATTGATTTCTTCTCTTTTTTTTTGTTTTTTGTTCCCAAAACATGCACGCTGGATCATGTCTCTTCTTACCCTTCCATTCACAAACACACTTTCACGCAATTTAAGGAGGTCCACATTTACATAATTATTTGCATGCATACGTTTGAGTTTGTCTTTATTCTCTCACAGACACGCGCTCGCTCGCACACAACACTGTCTGCCTGCCTG
>NW_004797882.1:487721-488964 GCF_000002075.1 Aplysia californica | reverse complement strand
CACACACACACACACACACACATACACACGTACATGCACAAACACTTACAAACAAAGACACATGTGTACAGACATACCGTCTTACAATACACTAGCAAAAACACACACCAACATTATACATACGACTAATATCCTTACAGAAGCACACCTTGGCACGTTCAAACCGACAAAATCACAATGACTTGAACAAACAAACACACACGCGTGTGTACTCATTCACAGACAAAAGCACACTTACTCTCTCATAACATGAGCGCACACACTTAGAAAAACACACAGAGACAAATACACGACATACATTCTCATTCTCTCTCTCTCTCTCTTTCTCTCTCTCTCTCTCTCTCTCTCTCTCTCTCTCTTTCTTTCTCTTTCTCTCTCACTCTCACTCTCACTCTCTCCTGCCTCTCTCTCTCTCTCATACACTACACAAATTATACACACAATACCCACTTCGTACACACACACACGAACACGGACACACATACACACGTATACGCAAACACAGACATACACAACGCACAAACACACCACACACACATACACACACACACACACCGAAGACCCTGCCCTCCAGCACAAAATAATGACCAAAGACAGCGCTGTACAAACAAACCACACAAACCACAACTCAAACAACAAAAACCCCACATACCACCACACATACCTCCACACAAACAACACAGACCCCACATACCACCACACATACCCCCACACCAACCACACTAACCACCCAGAGCCAACACCCCCCGTCATGCCCACGGAAAGGACAGCTTTACTCAACAACAGCGACCATGTGACCTTGACCCCACGCTCCAAGGTCAAGGACGAACGGC
Source organism: Aplysia californica (assembly GCF_000002075.1). Lineage (NCBI taxonomy): Eukaryota > Metazoa > Mollusca > Gastropoda > Aplysiida > Aplysiidae > Aplysia > Aplysia californica. The sequence continues at coordinate 488,131 of NW_004797882.1, read as the reverse complement.
CAGCTGGTGAGTCAGTTATGTTAAATCAAAGTACAAGTATCGAATTGTTAGGCTCGGATGAAAAGATGAAGAATTTATGTAAACGGTTTATTGGTCGCTTTGAAGCACAAGGGGAGGGGGGGGGGCCTATCCCGAAAATTGCTGTTTTGAGAAAATCGAAGGTAGAGGTTTTTGCACCATGTTAAGTTTCTTTAACAGACAAGGAGATGTTTCTCTATAACCAAACAAATATACACACCAGTGAAACCAAACTTCTCATCTACAGGTAGGGCAATGCTCTTTCTCTCTCCCTCTTTCTCTCTCTATCAATCTGTATAATATTTTCGCACACACATACACATACACGCACACACACACACGCACACACACAGACGCACACACACACACACACACACACACACACACACACA
>NW_004797882.1:481947-483770 GCF_000002075.1 Aplysia californica | reverse complement strand
TGTGTTTGTGTAAATGTTTGTGTTTGTGTAAGTGTTTGTGTTTGTGTAAATGTTTGTGTTTGTGTAAATGTTTGTGTAAATGTTTGTGTTTGTGTAAATGTTTGTGTTTGTGTAAATGTTTGTGTTTGTGTTTGTGTTTGTGTTTGTGTTTGTGTAAGTGTTTGTGTAAATGTTTGTGTTTGTGTAAGTGTTTGTGTTTGTGTTTGTGTAAATGTTTGTGTTTGTGTAAGTGTTTGTGTTTGTGTTTGTGTAAATGTTTGTGTTTGTGTAAGTGTTTGTGTTTGTGTAAATGTTTGTGTTTGTGTAAATGTTTGTGTAAATGTTTGTGTTTGTGTAAATGTTTGTGTTTGTGTAAATGTTTGTGTTTGTGTTTGTGTTTGTGTTTGTGTTTGTGTAAGTGTTTGTGTAAATGTTTGTGTTTGTGTTTGTGTAAATGTTTATGTTTATGTAAATGTTTGTGTTTGTGTAAATGTTTATGTTTGTGTAAGTGTTTGTGTTTGTGTATGTGTTTGTGTAAGTGTTTGTGTTTGAGTTTGTTGCAGCTTTTTACCCTGTGGTAGACAATGATAGTTCACTGTAAAGATAGAACAGTTCGTTAAATAAGATAAGATAAGATAATATTTTATTATCCCATTATATAAACTAATGATGCTTGTGTTTTTATAAATATATATGTTGTTATGTTGTACTTACTTTACCTTTTTCTTCCGCTCTTGTACCGGTGGGTGTCGCAAGGAGACACAGGCACCTGTTTACCTATAATATGTCGTATAATTATATTATACAGTAACGATTCTGTTGGCACTGACATTTGGCCCATGTTTCAGAAGAAGCCACACTCTCCCCACCCCTTGAAATTAAAACAAAATTAGCCTTAAATTCTCATAAGAGCATGTCAGAGTCAGATATTCATGATTTTAAAGATCAAATGGTTGCTTTTAAGCACATGGGGGCTATCCCGAAAAATTCTGTTTTGAGAAAATGGAAGGTAAAGTTTTTGCCCCTGTTTTAGTTTCTTTAAAAGTCCGGGAGAGTTTTCTCTATAACCAAACAAATATACCCACCAATGAAACCAAACTTCTGGTGTAGGTCAAGATGTCTGGAAACCCCGAAATATGGGTTAGCCTGCTTGTCCTTAAAAGCAATTAACCAATTGACAATTTATAAATTTATTGTAGGTTTCAGTCTCTTTGTAATCCTATTGTGTGAAATACTCCAGAATTGAGCCATTGCATTCCAGTTCCTTTAAAAACTGAGAGCGTCTGCTTTTTTGGTGGTTTTCTTTTTTTCGAAGTTGCACAAATAACATGTCAATTGGTCACTTTTAAGGACAAGCGGGCTAACCAAGATTTCGGGGGTTTCCAGAAATCTTGACCTACACCAAAAGTGGGTATTGCCCTACCTATAGGAGAAGTTTGGTTTCATTTGTGTGTATATTTGTTTGGTTATAGAGAAAACTCAACTTGTCTTTTAAGACACTGCACAACGGTCCAAAAACTTTACCCTCGATTTAAAAAACTACAACAGCATTTTCGGGATAGCACCCTTGTGCTTAAAAGCGACCAATTATGTATTAGAGACATAACGTTTGGTCAGACAAGGTGCAATATCTTCATGACCTCACTCACTCCCGTTGCACACTCACTTACTCTCTCACTTTTTTCATCACTCCCTCCGTCACTTCATCCGTCACTCACTCACCCCCTCGCTTCATTCGTCACCCACTCACTTATTCACTCACTCAATCACTCACTCACTCACATACTCCCTCACTCCCTCCCTCACTCCCTCCCTCACTCCCTCCCTCACTCCCTCCCTCTCTC
>NW_004797882.1:478020-480043 GCF_000002075.1 Aplysia californica | reverse complement strand
CACGACAACCCTAGCTCAAAATATAGGGCGCTGCACAGTGGCATGATTGTAAACTGTTCTGTATTTGTGTAATATTGTGTACTTATGTATGTATTTATGCATGTATTTATGTATGTACGTATTAATAATTACGTATTTATGTATGTATGTTAAGGACATGTCGTTACTTGAAGGAGGCATTGCGCTGCCAAGAGCGAAATGCTCGCAGCTAAAGGAATTTGAAAACAACAACAACAATGTATGTATGTTTGCCATTGTAAAGCAAAGTGCCCTTCTGGGACAAATAAGAGTATAATTTACTTAATTTATTTTAATTTATGTTGGAACCTAGTTTTGTCGTTAGAGTTATTGGTGGCGAATGTGTCTCAAAAGCCGCCTCCAAACGTAAAAACCACGCTCTGGCGTATGGGGATCAGAAAGGCGGCGATTTGAAAGCAACGGCCAAAACGACTGACTGGTATACTCGTGACCAGGTGGCAGCGGTTTGTCTTATTCCCTCGGCTAAATCTAGGAGTACTGACCTGTCCATGTTGTGTGCGAGTCTGGGTCACGTCGGGGTCACCAATGGAAAGTTGAAAGATTTCCAGAAAGGATGTGATATAGGTTGAAGTCGTTTATTACATACCTACATCCTTCACACAGATTTATCGTCGAACATGGCGTAGGTCTAGCCTGAAGCGCACTATACCAGCAAGCGAATAACACTAAAAAGAACTGAACATAATTTATAATCTCTATAGCCTACACGGTTAAGTATGAACTCACGACGAAACGTGAGCAAGCATCACGTGCCGGTGAACTACTGGCAAACACAATGGCTTCACGTTCCCCACGTTTTCATATTGCTACCGTCACCCAACTTGCAGATGTGACAGAAGCCTTCTTGAACCTAAATCCGGCGTCGCACTGACTTCACATCACAATCCCCTCACTTTCTCGGCCCACCCTTTAGGACTTTGATTTTACCGCTGCAGTAAAATTACTCTCTGCAAATCGTCATTCTGCGGTCCATGAGCGGAACCTCTGAAATTACCACAGTCAGGATGCAGAAAGCTGAAATTCATGCAAATCAACATTGCATTAAATTGTATTTTTGACATCTGATTTGGATTGTGCGACGATAATTACCCATGGACGCGCGAGATTGGAGCTTTTAGGCCCTTTTAGACCCTTTTAGACAATTAAAAAATAATTTTTGTAAACCCGCTGACCTCGACCTGCATAATATGTTTTGACTCTTTTGGTTGTTCACTTCTTTCTTTTTGTAGGCTCTATACAGATCTAATATATATCGAGACACTTGATTCAGAACTTGGGTAGACAAGAAGGAAGAAGCATTAATTGCAGCGGTGTAAAAGAGACCTGTACTTTTTGATAAATCACAAAACATTTACTCAAACAGAAATTACGTCAACAAGCAGTGGGTAGACATTGCTAAAAAAGTTGGAGTGCAAAGTAGAAATTAAGGTTTCATTGTTGTTGGGTTTTTTTTAATCACGGGGGAGAAAGGAATGATGTGAAGTCAGTACGTTTGTGTAATCAACTCAAACTTTCACTCCCCTAAACGGAGAATTGAAAACGTGGGGAATGTGAAGCCAGTGCGTTTGCAGCCTAACGCTACAGGTAGATGGTAGAGAAAGAGAGAGAGAGAGAGAGAGAGAGAGAGAGAGAGAGAGAGAGAGAGAGAGAGAGAGAGAGAGAGAGAGAGAGGTTTTTTTGTTATCTTTACCCTCCATTCATCCCATCCCCAGCACATATCTCCCCCATGGAAGCAGATCTTCCTATCCCCGGCCCTATGGGGCATTATGGGAGCTCATTTCGCCAGTAACTGGGGCTTCTACACCCTGCTTACCTCCCTGCCCACCTATATGGCGGACATACTCAAGTTTGACATGAAACAGGTAAATGTGGATGGTTGGCAGGTGCTCTTGTGTGGTTGACTTCTTTTTTCTTACCAAACGTTTATCGTCTTTTCATCTCCCCTCCTTCTTTTTTGTGTTTGTTACTCTCTTGTAACACCTCT
>NW_004797882.1:475249-476515 GCF_000002075.1 Aplysia californica | reverse complement strand
TACCCCCTCTTCCATTTCATCCTCCAACCTCACCTCTATCCCCACCTCTACCCCCCCTATCCTTCTCCTCCTTCATCTCCTCATCCATCTCCTCCTCAATCCTCTTTTCTATTTCCCTCTCTACCCCCTCATCCATCTTCTTCTCCAACCTCACCTCAATCCTCTCTCCTCTACCCCTAATCCTTCTCCTCCTCCATCCCCTCCTCCATTTCCTCCACCATATACCATACCCTCCTCCTCCCCACCCCTCCATCCCCTCATCCATCCTCTCTTATATCCTATTTTTTATTCCCTCCTTTACCCCATCATCCATCCCTTCCTCCATCCCCACCTCTACCCCCTCCTGTCTTTCTTCTCTACCCCCTCCTCTACCCCGCCATCCATCCTCTCCTCCATCAGTCAGCACCCAAACTGAATGGTCCTTAACTGTCCCTGTCGTTTTATGCAAGAAAAATTCTGAAATTATGCAAACTGAGCCCAAAAATGTGAAATTATACGATTCTGTTAATTTTAACAAAGAATGATTTATATAGGAAAATAATCAGAAATTATGCGAAAAATGGTCAAATTTTGCTGAATTATGCGGGGTGCATTAAACCACGGGGACAGCCTTATATGGAAGCATGCCAGTTTGTCACAGGCCCACGACCCCACCTCAACGGTGCCCTGCATGATGGAAGTTATCACTGACACTCTCAAAAAGAGTAAATGAATGATTGATTGATTGTAGGAATTGAATTTTATTTTTCAACTGTTTTTAAAGAAAGAATATTCATTGTTGAAATTTTACAAAGTAATTTGCTTTGATTGCATACAAAAAGGAAGAAATATTGAACAACACAAGCAGAATTGATATTTAAGAGGGACAATCTTTACAACATCAATTTAAAGGTGGAGAATAAAAAAAACCTTAAGTTACGACTACAGTTAAAGTGCTGTAAATATGACTGTCATCAATGCCCAACTACTTAAATGAAATTGTGACAAACTGGGCCTGTGACAAACTGAGCAGCCACCGGTCCTTATATATGTAGGTCAGAACAGACCGACATCTAAATGACATAACTCTGGTATAAAATTACGTCGTAAAACTGTTTTGTATCTTCTGTTCCTCAGAATGGCCTTCTCTCCGCCCTTCCCTACGCTGGCAGTTGGATAATCGGACCTGTCGCTGGACTGGTTGCTGACATCATTCGCCGACGTCACATTCTGAGTACTGTGTGCACGCGGAAGGTTTTTAACACACTAGGTACTGTCTGTGTGTGT
>NW_004797882.1:471024-473937 GCF_000002075.1 Aplysia californica | reverse complement strand
ACCATCCATTCCTCACCCTTCCCTCTCCTTCTCCTTCCTCCCCCCTTCCTCCATCCAAAACCCACTCCCCCTTCCCCCTCCTCCCACCTCCTACCTCCTCCCCTCCCCGTACTCAGGTTGTCTGATTCCCGCCACGACCCTCATCCTGGTGGGCTACGTGGGATGTAACCACGTGCTTGTCGTGGTCTGTCTCACTCTGTCTGTGAGCCTGGCCTCCTTCAATGGCGGGGGCTTCTCCGTCAACCATCTGGACCTCTCTCCAAGATTTGCCGGTACTTGCTTGTCTTTTCTTTTAATCATATGTTATAATTTATTGTTATCAACACTTTATATTATGTCACTATACAAATACATTTCCATGGGAATTTTACTGAAAAACGGTGATCAAAAGCACAAAATGGCTTCTCCGTCAACCATCTGGACCTCTCTCCAAGATTTGCCGGTACTTGCTTGTCATTTGTTTTGATTATATATTATATTATGTGAGGCATCGTGGTGAAATGAGGCCCTGGTCAAAATAATGAAATCGAAGAAACAGACATTTTCCCTCCAGTTTGACAATTTTTGTCAAATTTTTTAATTTTTTGGCTCAACACATTTTGCGTCAATATAAAAATACATTTCCATGGGAATTTTACAGAAAAAAATTGATGAATGGCACAAAACATATACATTTTGAGTTTTCAAGGACTTTCAAGCTATAGAAGTTGCCAAACTTTGGCAGCCATTTTCTCGCTTATTTTACCGCAGAAAACAGGTTACTTCCATACCTTCAATCCAAAATATCTTGACTTCTATTCAAGATAGATGAGTAAAATTTTCACCGAAAGAAGGACAAATCCATAAATCCACCTGCCCAAAAATTGATGAGTGCCTGATTCCACTGCGTCGTGACACATATTATTTCTATTAAGCATGCTTAAAAACTCACTGGCCTGGTGAAATGGTGAAATACAATAAGTTTAACGCCCCTATCAACACTATTAGACCGAAAGGACTGAGCCAAATGGGAAATTTGTGTAAAGTTCTTTTCCCAAAGACGGAACTGAGGCTCGAACCCCGAACCTGTAATCTCATGATTACGAGTCCAGTAAGCTAACCACTAGGCTACCAATGCCACCTCATTGCCCCCCATTGACCTGACACTATAAGAAATAAAAAAACAACTATGGGGGCAAACAAATCATCAGAAAATAGGTATGAAAATCAGCGAGAGAAAATGGAAGTGTATTGGACACACCTTGAGATTACGAAAACAAATAGTAACCTACTCACCAAGCCTTAAAATAGAATCCACAAGTAAAGGGAAAGATAGGGAGGCCTAAAAGTACTTGGAAGAGGAACTTAGAATCAGACCTAAAGGAAATAGGATACAGCTGGACAGAGGTGGAGACAGTAGCCCAGGACAGAAGAAAATAGAAAGCTATCGTTTGTGGCCTAGACTCTGGCACAGGGTAAAAAATGCTGACGGTGGCGGTGGTGGTGATGATGATGATGATGATGATGATGATGATGATGATGATGATGATGATGATGATGATGATGATGAGGATGATGATGATGATGATGATGGCCAAGCTGGTGGTTGGAGGAAATTACAGATTGTTCCTTCTTTCACTTTTTCACTTTACCCCCCCCCCCCCCAAATAAATAATCAAACTAAGAAAAAGAAAAAAATATCAACAAAACAACAACCCCCCCCCCCTAAAAAAAATTAATGAAAAGGAGGAAAAACACCAAACAGACAGCCAAGCAAACAAGCAAACAACTCAACTTTTGTCTCTTTCCCTTCTATTCACTATCATCACTCCCCTCACTTCCCCATCCATCCTCCCCTCTCCTCCAACCCTTCCTTCCTTTTTATTCTTTCTCTCTGTATTCTTTAAAATACTTTCTATATAATTATATCCCGTTTCCCTTTTCTCAAGTGTCATGTTAATGATCTTCTTCCTTCTGTCCATCCACTCGCAGGCATTCTCCTGGGTCTCACGAACACCGTTGCGACCATCCCTGGCTTTGTCAGCCCGGCCCTCGTAGGTTACCTCACGGATGGAAATGTGAGTGGGGGACCACTGGTTGATTTACTTGTCTTACATCTCAACTTACTGAACACCATAATATGTTTTACGTTTAAATGTATTAATAATATATTATTTTATCTAATATCAAAACTTACACACAACATGTTTTACTTTCAAACGTATTAACACCATGTTATTTTGTCTTACATCAAAACTTCCTTTACACAAAATGTTTCACTTTTAAACTTATTGACACCACATTATTTTGTCTTACAACTAAACTTAAAACACCATAATAATCTAACATCTAAACTTACTTGACACCATAATATGTCTTTCATTTACACTTACTTGCACCATGATACATGTATACCTTACATCTAAATTTATCCTTTTACATTTAAACTTACTTGCCATCATAATAATAATATGTCTTACATTTCAACTTACTTGATACCACAAACTATGTTTTGCATCTTCAAATTACCAAACAAATTATTGTGTTTTACAATTAAACTTACTTGGTATTTTCCTTACATTTAAAGTTGTGTGGCACACGCAATATCTCTTTCATCTAAACTGACAGAACACATTAATTGTGAGGTATCGTGGTGAAATCGGGTGCTCGTAAAAATAATGTAATCGAAGAAACAGGCATTTTTCTGTGGTTCGCAATTTTTTAATCGAATTTTTGTTTTTTGGCTCAGCGCTTTTTACATCCATATATGAAACACATTTACATGTGAATTTGACTGAAACGCGTCGATTAAAGGCACTAGATATGTCATTTTTCAGTTTCCACGAGCTATCAAGCATTGCATTGTTATTATTATTTTATTCTTATTCTTATTATAATTATTATTATTTTAATTATTTTAATTAATTTTCTTCC
>NW_004797882.1:469242-470692 GCF_000002075.1 Aplysia californica | reverse complement strand
TATTTATAATTTCACCAATGGTTTGTGACACACAGGAGACTCGCGCCCAGTGGCAGATAGTGTTCTACGTGGCCGCGTCAATCTACGCGCTGGGCGCGCTCATCTTTGCCCTCCTCGCCCGCGGGGTAGAACAGCCCTGGTCCAAAAGCCACGACACCGAGTTTCTCGTGCCCGAGCCAGAGCACCCTCCAGCCGCCGGCGTTTCAGCAGACAACAACGACGTTCTCGGCGGCGGTGACGTAAAGGTCAAGGCTGTTGTTGCTGCGGGGCTAGATCACTCAAACGCGGCGGGGGCGCCCACTGTGGGCGGCTACGGGTCAGTTCACGCCGTTGATGCACAGACGAAATCTGTGAACAATGTGCAGTCTGCGTGACGAGTGAACAGTGTGCAGTCAATGTGATTTGATGTGTGAACAGTTTGCAGTCAACGTGACCTGTCTGTGAACAGTGTGCAGTCAACGTGATCTGTGAACAGTACACAGTCAACATGACCTGTGAACAGTGTATGTGCAGTAAACATGACCTGTGAACAGTGTGCAGTCAACGTGAACTGTGAACAATGTGCAGTCGACGTGAACTGTGGACAGTGTGCAGTCGACGTGGTGGCACAGAGTTCCCCACATCGTATGAATTCGATAGTAAAACACTACGTACGGATAGGGTTAAGACTTGCCACAGCTTGTCTCTATAGACTTTGCCAAAGACTTTTTCTTTGTCTACGACTTTGTCTAAGGCTTGATCCTGGTCTACGACTCAGTTGAATGAAGACACTATCAGAGCCGCGCACTTTTTGATGGTATCGATACAATTAGATTGCGGATTCCATCCAACAGTTACAGTCCACTTGACAAAATTACTCTGTACAGTCCCCATTCAAATGTATTCGTTTTCCTGCAGACGTTAATTTATTTCCAGACCATTTCTAAGCTGAAACTAAAAACACAGACCAAGCAGAAAGGCACCACCACGAAAGAAGGGAGAATGTGTAGCAAGCAAATGTACGCAGATGGACAATTCTCACAACTTCAACTTTTATTCTGAATGAGCTAGAAAATGCTGCCCCAACACTTTAAAGATCGCCCCCGTCCTGTGGATATGTTTTTATACCGGAACAGCCTATTTATTCAATACAAAATCTAATTGATATATGGTCCCAAGCCCAGTAAAACGCTGACTGTTTTGGTAATCGGCAATCTAATTGTATCGATGTCTTAGAAAATTGCGCGGCTCTGATGTTCTCTCGTGGAAGGCTTTTAGCCGGTCTATGGATACCCTTCTTCTTCCACATGGTCACATCATCATCATCATCATCATCATCATTTTTTGGTAAGCAGGGTAGGAGGGAGAGTCTTGTTTTAATTTTAGACAAAAATAAAATAACAATATAAAATGTTTAAATTTGTTTAATAGCTCAACGTTTCGCCCTGTGGGCTTCCTCAGGAGCAACTGA
>NW_004797882.1:462804-469142 GCF_000002075.1 Aplysia californica | reverse complement strand
AACCACTTGACAATTTTGTGATTTGGGATTTTAACCCCTACCAAACTCAATGAACTTTTCAAGCAAGTTAAAATGGAATAACTTAATGTTCTTTTTTGTTATTTGTTATACACATGTTTATTTAAATGTGTACCAGATTTCATTTCGTGTTGAAGTTTACTTTCGAAGTTATACACTTTTTTCCAAATGTTCCTTAACTTTTGTTGACTAGTCTATTATGTGAATCACTATCAGGCGCTCGTCAAAATAATGAAATCAAAGAAACAGGCATTTTTCTGTCCGTTTAGAAACATTTTTTCTAATTTTCTTTCTTTTTTGGGGCGCGACATCGATTTAAAAACACATTTCTGTGTGGATTTTGCTGAAAAATTGATTAAAGGTACAACAACTGTAAATTTTCAGTTTCTAAGGACTCTCAAGCCATGGAAATAACCATAGTCTGGCGGTCATTTTTTCACTGATTGTACCTCTGAAATCAACCTCTAATCGCAAATAGCTTTACTTCTATTCAACATGGTGTGAGTGATATTGATTTCACCAAAAGTAAGGCCAATGAGCAGGCTCTAAGATGATCAATAACCCCAGATGCCCTAAAATGGACGACCGCCTGATTCCACCTCGTCGTGCCGCATATTTCTTACAAGTTTGTCGAAATTCGGCCCGACAGCTACCCCACACTCGTCACACACTGCAACTAGTCATATAACTATCTTGTTTCTCACACGTCTGTCATTGACTCAATCTAAAACATCAAGACAAAAACCATTAAGAGTTACACAGGTCGAAAGCAAGATTAATATCTAAAAGGTCACTGGAAGGTCATAAAGACACTCGCAATATGTCAATGATAATTATTCTACATGATAATTATATTGGCCACCAGATGGTACAAAACATGCCAAAATTGGGCCGCAAGAGCTCAATGCAAAACTATCTATCTATCTATTTATCTATCTATCTATCTATCTATATCTGTCTGTCTGTCTGTCTGTCTGTCTGTCTGTCTGTCTGTCTGTCTGTCTGTCTGTCTGTCTGTCTGTTTGTCTGTCTGTCTATCTATCTTATCTATCTATCTATCTATCGATCCTATCTATCGATCTATCGATCGATCTATCTATCTATCTATCTATCTATCTATCTATCTATCTATCTATCTATCTATCTATCTATCTATCTATCTATCTATCTATCTATCTATCTATCTATCTATCTATCTATCTATCTGCCCACGGGGAAGCCTGAACAACAGTATTTCATAATAATTTACCCTAAATTTTTATCTTGACATGACAAGGTCCAGCGATTTTTACTAATCTTTCTCACCCACAATCGTGAGTGTATTGTCAGTTTAGTTGCGTGACGCCTGTCTAGCCAGGAGGTACCTGACTGTTCTGTAAAGAGTCCGGGTCTACAGAAGGCACGCCTGTGTATGTATCTCAGATCTTGATGACTTTCACAGCCCCACTCCGTCCTGCTGTGGCAGAACCGGATTTCCGATTCCCACCCGAGACTTTGACGTGTGTTGAACAAATAACTCACAGCCCAGCCATGCTCACAGCAAAGATCGTATACTATATTATATATAACAAGATGGTTCACTCAGTCAAAAAAGTGTCCGGGGAAGTCCGCGCATTGGTTCAGATGGCGCTACAGCCTTTGTTTTGAAGCTGTCTTTCGTTTCTACAGAGGAAGAAGAAGAAAATCACAATTTCTTAGTAATGTTTCACCTTTATTGTTTTTCGTAACACTGTTCGAAAAGTTCGCACTTTTTCGAAGGGGGCGCCATCGAATTTTGAGGACACTTTTTTAATTGGCTCAAATGGATAAGTGAACTATCTTGCTATGTACGATCTTTACTCACAGGGACGCATGTGGGTGGTGTAATGATTAGTCCCTTTAGCCTTTGAATGCAGGAGGCACGAGTTTAATTCCCCCCGAGTAAGGAGGTTTTATATCGAGTATCTCTGTCTGTCTGCTGAGGTGTTGTATCCCACTCAGCCAAGTTTTAGTAAGAGTTTTACGGCACTTGCAACACAATAAGGTCATATAATTGCCGAGGAATAGGTGTGTTACAAGAGAGTAAAATACACAAAAAGGAGGTGGAGAGATAAGGACGATAGATGCTTATCGCTGGTGGAGTGATGAAACCTCGTAACCCCAGAAAGGAAAATTTTACAGGAGAGACAAAAAACTGATTTACTCTTGAATAAAATGACCTATATGAACCAAAGTTGGTACAGATAGATAAAAACACGTTAGAAACGTGGTTAGTACATAAAAATAACTTTTCTATTGTTTATTTGGTTACGCTGTGGGATGCGAGGTTTCATTACACCATTTTTGTCGTGATGAAACCACGTAGTCAGCCGGCGGGTGGGTTGCGAGGTTTCATCAGGACAGAGTTTGAGGGTTGCGAGTTTTCTCGCTGCTCATTTTGGTTGCAGTATGCGTCTGTAGTTTGAAACACCACAAAGTGATAAAGATGTTTATTCAAAACCAATTGGTTTGGAGTTCGATTCCCGGCCAACTGAAGTCAAATAAATGTGTGTTACCTGCAGAATTAAATGTTTCAATCCTCAAACGGATTGCAATTAATGTAATTTGTTTCACTATAATTTGCCAAGATTAGATCTGGTTACTTCCAGTTTTACTAAAAAGCACACATTAATAATAAATCTCTGCAATATGGTTTCTGTTTGCACTACAGATGGTTTTCATATTATTGAACAACCATTTATGTTAATGGTATAAATTGTCATGAAGTGGCGATGCATATTGGCAATAACAGATTTAAGCACCTGTAGGTGATTGTACTTGAAGTGCTGGAACTTAAACGTTTTGTGTAGAGTGGTGAGGTAGGATGGACCTTATGTTTCTGTGTCCAGCCTTCAGAACGGCAGCCCATTCATCCTTCAGGTGCATCTTGAACTGGATGTTCATGTCTGGGATGTACTTCAAACACCTGACAACAGGATCACCCATTTTTCTACCTAGTCTTGTCGTAGCTTCCACACTTAGAATCTTAGAATATTCCTTGAAGAATGTGTGATCCAAATATTTGTTTTGATAAGTTTCTTGTTTTGCTCTTGCCATCCTGAAGAAATGGAGGTTGTCTTGGAGGACCTCGATGCGTGTTTTTCGAAGAGATCTCTTAATAGTTGAGTTCACACTGTTAATTTCCATTTGTGTGTGTGTCATTTGATAAATGTTTCTGTTCAATTGTGCTTCCATGTATTGTTGAAAAAAGGCTGAGAGAAACATTGGCTAGTGTGGCATTTCTATATTGGTAACCACAGTTGTCGCTGTCGATAATGGTTTTCTGGAAGTCCAGCTTTCCCTTGAGGACATCCAATAGACATGAAGCTAACTCATTTGCCATAAGTCCCCCTTCTGTTTCTTGACACACATAAAAAAGTAGTCTGACGTGTTGCAGCATCCAATAGCGTAAAGTTATGAATGGCGAGTTTTGTTTTGTAATGTAAGACTGATGCTGAAGATCCATTGAAAGTACGGCCGTTTTAGGTTCATTACTGGCGAGAGATTTGATGGCTTCAGATTTATCTCGTTCCTTTTCTTTGCGCGCTGCTTCCTTTTCTAAAATGTTAGCATTCCAAAGATCCTCCAGCACATTGTCAACTTCACGACTGAATCAAAGCTCGCACATGTCTCTCGTTGACAGGAACAGCGACACGTTATTCTGCTTGAATGCTTCATCGAGGCCGGGTCTGTTGAGAGGCCGCCTCCCGTGGTCTTGGCAAAATTGTGCATATATTTTGTAGATATCTGAGTTGCTTTGATAATTATTGCTTCTAAATGTTTCTTACAAATCATTCATCCAACCCAGTTCAATTCAGGAACATCTTTTAACACACTGGCACCTTATGGCCACCTTTTAATGGTGTTAATGAAGGTATTCCCTCTCTGGTTAGTCTCTGAATACCTCCTCTGAGGTCCACTAGTCATCCCATGAGAGGGTCCACACTAAATCGAAATTAGAATGTCTATCAACTTCAGAGAGCCCTTTACATTTCAGAGTCCAGCTCTTACAATCACAGTTTGGTTTCAATAACTTAGTTGGGCTTTTTCATAGAACGTTTATGTATTCCGATCCTGTCCTGATCCACTGATGGCTTTTCGCTTTTTTGTTGCCACTCCTGAAAACTCTTTCTTTTCCTCTGTGGAGCATCATTTATGCTGGCATCAGAAATGAGCTGTGTCTCGGGATCAGGCTCCAGGAAAGACCTCGAAGGTAATAATTCAGCATCTGACTTACAGCTGCCTGGTGAAACGTCAGTATGGTTTGGGGTATGATTCCAGGCGACACTATTGTTGGTGCAGACTCAGTCTGGGATGATGCTGATACTTCCTTGTCTACACATATCAGTGACAGCCCTGGAAAGGACTGCGACATGGTGGCTGGGGTCAAGTCAATGAACGTGGTCTGCTCAGTGGTTTCCGAACCAGCCTTTGTAGGGTATAAAGATCTAGGTGATGAGCACAGTTAGAAGGAGATATTCAATACAGATTCGGAAATGTCCGTATTACTTGTGTTGTTGAGGCACAAATTTGTCACATTATTCTCTAAAGACTTCAGAGTCATCAAGACCACGGTTAAGTTCAGTACTATTCGGTCTCAACCACAACTGGAGGATTTGACTACACAGCGGATTCATAGTCTGAGAAGATGCAAAACCTTACCCTCTCTTTGATAAACAGAATGGCCTGTTGACATCTGGAGAGTGCACAGATCTGTCACCTAGTCTAAGTAAGGACTACCGTCACCTGTCATTTCAAGGTGTGACTGTTGCCTTAACTTAAATGTTAACTACGTTTGTGCTCGATCAGAACATCTTGATTATCAGCAAGTTAGTCATCCTTATGAATGGATTTTTAATATATTTACACAATGTAACTCCTTCACTTATGACCATATTTGAACTTCTGAACTGACTGAAATAAAGTGAATGAATAAAAGAATGAATGAAGGTATGGATGAATGAAGGAATGAAATATTTCTTTATTCCGTCAGATACATTAAATGCACCAGACAATGTCAGTTATGAGCGCTTCAATTAAGCCGGTTCATATAGAAGACTTGTCCAGAACCTCGTATAAGCACGCCGCTCTCTCAAACCGGGAGTGATGAAACCACGCAAAAGCACATCGGCGCACCAAGTGAGGGTTGCGAGGTTTCATCACGCCAGGATATCATGGGGGCAAACATACGAGGTTTTCTTATTAAGTATTTTTCATACTTTCTCTTACTAATATGAGCTAGTGCTTTTGACACAATGTGAAGAAGGACTGGGAGAAGACATTAAGCCAAAAAAACGAATTTCGAAAAAATTGAGGGTTACGAGGTTTCATCACTCCGCCAGCGTTATGGGAAAGAAGGAGCAAACCCCACCAGAGCACCCGCCAACCACCCACTCAGCCAAGTTACCATAAAGTCAAAATACAGCGGATATTATATGATCAAGACTTCGCTTTCTTAGAATTACAAAGTTCTGTCTGACATGTCTGGTCGTTTTGAGTTGCCAAGACCATGAGGTCAGAAACCATACGCTCTGTAACCTCTTTTAAAATGGTAACATTATTCGGAGTCGTTATCAAAATGTCAAAAGTATTGCTTTTAAAAAAGCTTGGCATGTAGTAAATCTCAAAATGTGAGGCAGCGTGTTGGAATCAGGCTCTCGTCAAAATAATCAAAGTGAAGAAACTTGCATTTTTCGGCAGGTTTGTGAATTTTTATTAAATTTTTCTTGTTTATTTTTTGGCTCAACACCTTTCATGCCCATTAAAGAACTCATTTCTGTGTGGAGTTTTCGGAAAAACGTTGATTAAAGGCACAAAAAATGTAAATTTTCAGTTACTACGGACTTTTAAGCTAAGAAAATAACTAATCTTTGGCGGCCATTTTCTCACTAATTTTAACTCTGAAAACAGGTGACCCCCACCTCCTTCATTCGCAAATATCTCAACTTGTATTCAAGATAAATTGATATCTTTTTTCATCCAAATAAAGGCAAGTGAACAAGCTTTAAGATGTTACCATAAACTCAACATGCCCAAAAATTGACGAGAGCCTGATTCCACCACGTTGCCTCACAAATTATTAACCTGAAATTTCCCAAAACTACGAGGGTACTGAGCAGATAGAACTTTGTACTTCTGGTGTTGGGAAATGGGTCGATATAGGTCTAGACATACAAGTTTAAAAGACTTCAGTTTCCCAGACAGTACAAAAACATGACGACAAAGTCATTGTAATAACCCCCCCCTCCCCCAGGGCAGTGCTCTCTCCCTCTCTCTCTCTCTCTCTCTCTCTCTCTCTCTCT
>NW_004797882.1:453300-462611 GCF_000002075.1 Aplysia californica | reverse complement strand
TTTTGCTTTGTCCTTGACAAGCTAATTGATCACACCATTGCCATTGGATAGATGGCATCAGACATGCATTGGGTCCGCCGTTGCCATTGGCACAAAATCGAACCAAAGGAGAACGAGGGGGCTTACAGAAAATACCTTGATTTGTACAATCAACTCATTCCTGCCCCCTCTTTGGTCAACCTGCCCGTACCAGCAAGCTGGAACTCTATGATTTCAACACAGAGAAGGGGGCTCAGGCCCCTAAGTTATTATTACCTGTATTATTACCTGTCCTAAGCAACAACGTCATTGCACACCGGACAGGTCCATATAAGTGCTCAGTTCCCCCCAGCACCAAAGCCCGCATATGTGTGAGTTGTGATTGTATCATAAGGGGTGTTGTGGTCGACAGAGTGCTGTGTTGAGCGAGATGTCAAAGAGTGAACTAAAGCCTTTTACATTTGTTTGCCCTGAGTGGGAGTAAGATGTTCATGTGATATGTGTGGAAGAGTAAAGTGAAGCATTCATGTATGTGTGTGAGTAGGATGTTCATGTGAGTTTGTTGTGATACATGTGGAAGAGTAAAGTGAAGCATTCAAGTACTTGTGTGTGAGTAAAAGATGTTCAAGTGAGTTTGTTGTGATATGTGAGGAAGAGTAAAATGAAGCATTCATGTACCTGTGTGAGGAAGATGTTCATATGAGTTTGTGATATGTGTGGAATCTAAGAGTAAAATGAAACATTCATGTACCTATGTGTGAGTAAGACGTATGTGAGTCTGTTTTGGTGGTTGTTCTTTTTAGTATGTCAATAAACATTACTTCTGTCTTAGGCCCACTGTACAAAAGGAGTTTGTCTTTGCTTCTTTCCTCTTTTCAAACGCCTAGTTGTGCTTCAATTTGAGTGTGCTGGTAAGGGGTGTAGTGGGTGACGGTATGGGGTACATACCACCATGACAGAAAACCTGACACATGACAGTATGGGGTACATGCCATGACATGCGTCAAGTCTCAGTTAGGGGTCTTCTTTATACACTATCTGACTAAAAACTTCACCCCACACCGACAGGAAAGGCTTGCCTCTCAACAAAACGAAATTTAGGGTCGATGTTTTTGAAAGAGCCAAAGTTATGTACAAAAGTTCACTTCCGGAAATAGTCATCACAAAACACTGAGGTGACGGAATGCCGTACAGGACAGGGGCTCTAGATCTAGAATCTAGATCTAGATCTAGATCTATCTAGTGAATTTAAATTAAGTATAATTAATTTGATGACGGATTTTATAATGATAGCCTATCTTAATTTAGATCTAGAATCTAGATCTAGATTCTAGTAGACCTAGAGGTTCTAGATCTAGTCTAGGTCTAGATATCTAATCTAGGTCTAGATCTATAGAACCCTGATTCAATCCAGATGCCAGAAATCTGCAGTTTTTGTTGTTTTTGTTGTTGCCGGGGAAGGGGGTTCTGAACCCTAGAAGCGCTCCCTCAGTGTTTCACCGTAAGTAACCCGCCAAAAGTGCCTCTCCTATGGACAGTAACCTCACTGCAGTTGGTACGAATGAATCTCTATATCTGTCTGTTCTTGCTTTTTTAAATGTATCGTTTACTGCGGGTCAATAGTTGAAATTCCGATGTCAGTGGGTGGCTATGGTCACTAAGCATTATTTCCGCTTTTTTTAGAATGTTTGTCTTGTGCAGATATTCAAAGTTACTTACGTCTCTACCAATTGTTCTTGATGCCTTTCTTATCAACTTGGCGCTCATATGACCTTATGCAGTTGCGAGCCGCGTAAAACTGCTGCTGCTACTACTACTACTACTACTACTACTACTACTACTACTACTACTGCTGCTGCTGCTGCTGCTGCTCTGCTGCTGCTGCTGCTGCTGCTGCTGCTGCTGCTGCTGCTGCTGCTGCTGCTGCTGCTGCTGCTGCTGCTACTACTACGACTACTACTACTACGACTATGACTACTACTACTACTACTACAACTACTACTACTACTACGACTACGACTACGACGATGACGACTACGACTACTACTACTACTACTACTACTACTGCTACTACTACTACTACTACTACTACTACTACTACTACTACTACTACTACTACTACTACTACTTCTACTACTACTACTACTACAGACCTTTTCAAAATTAGGCTTGAAATCTATGGACAGTTACTTTTTTCCGAGGGAATGTATATATATATATATACATACTTGTGAGATGGGCATTGTGGAGCTAGGGTCGAAATAGATTATCAAAACAACTTTTTCCAAAGGAATGTCTTTAAATGAATTTTTAATTTTGCTCTGAACGTTGTATCCCTCAAATGTGGACAAGTTTTTTAAAACATACTTCAGATTGCTTTATAACCTGAATTCAAAAGTTCAGAAAAGTCATATAACAATTTTGGATACCTGACTCTCTTTAAATAGTATAATATACTGAAATTAAATACATGTAGTTATAGATATATTTGGTACCATGGATGGTGTCATAAGACGTGTTTAGGGCTAAAGTTCAGCTCAAATTTATACATGAACTGTAAATGAATAATTTTCAGTTTTTTATAACGACTAAGATAATCAATACCAACTTAGATCCAATACCGAAAAGTTTACCAGCCCCAAGGAAGCGGCGAACACACTTCACTGATGTTGTTAGCGGATTAATATAAGTGGCTGATTTTTCGAGCCACATCCCAGATTTTCCTACTCAAATACAGTCCAAATAAGAATTTCAGTGGGAGAGGCGATACTCGGTCAAAACACCGGTAAAGTAAATTATTGTATTTTTAAAAAGACTGACCGAGATCAGTGGAGAAAATCTCAAAGTGGAGAGGAAGAATCTGGCCCCATTCGCCACTTTCTTGAAAATATTCAGAAGAAGAAGAATATGTTTTGAAAAAGGTGAGATCACGTCTTTACTTAATTAATTATTGAAGGCGGATAGGGACGCGTCAGGAGAAATGAGAAAAGGCAGGAAAAAACACTTCACAGTGAAATTTGTCGGAACAAAATAAAGAAAAAGAAGACCGAGGTTATCAAAGAGGCGAGAACTAGAGAAAAGAAATCACAAGCTGAGATCCCTGAGATGTACCTGCTACTGAAAAATGACCATTTACGGCTCAACGTTTGATAAAAAAGGCATATATATTAAACTGTATATTTTATTAAAGCTGATAGAATGAGCCATTCTAAAATGATAAGAGATCAAATAAATACAAAGAAAGCGCAAAACGCGATAAACTCAACAATTGGTTATCAGCACGGCGAAACTAGTGATGACACATAGCATGTAGTTGCTCAGCTCTACCGCATCAGTTTATTGATCGATATCTGGGCCAAGAGACGCTCTATGAGGTCAAGATAACTTGCTGTCATTGATCACTATGAATAACTTTGACCTGTAATTTAATACGTCATTTTCCATTATATATAAGGAATACTGGAATTTTCCTTTGAAAAAGGTCAGCGTCTATTCCCTTTATAGGGCCTGCATGCTTCCAGGGTTAAAGTAGATCAATGCATTTTTGACTTCCTCATCAGTCTCAGTTTCGTAGCATTACATTACTCATTAGGACTACTGTTCATTATATTACTGAAGGAAGTACATGATCAATTCCATATCATGTCTCAACTGTTCAAATGAGAAATCATCTCCTGACATTTATATGGAGATTATATAATGAGGGCCGGCTCTATTTCTCCGAAGGCTCGGGAAAATAAACTGGAGCTCTATTTCTCCGAACGGTTTCCGTTCTCGAGATTTGTTGCTTATATTTGCGAATGGAGAGGCCTGTGCGTGCGCGCACGCATGTGTGTGTGTGTGTAAGGTGTGTCAGTCTAGCCATCATTATTAACCCTTTGAACCCAAGGCCTTCAGATTTCCCAAATCACTATCCCTAAGTTTTTTTTCTCGAAAATTCCCTGAATTTCAGGGATATATAGCATGCAATGAAAGGTACAAAACTATAAAAAAAAGTAGGACAACAGGTATATTTTCAAAAAGTACAACCACTATACTCTAATTTTACTCACATTTAGATTGTGTAGTCTGCTTTGGTATGCCAGTCTTGCCAGCATGTTGACCCCCTCTTCACACACAACCAACGCTCGCAATATCCACAGCGCATGGTGGTTTTTATTTGTTTGAAAGGGTTAGCGGTGAACACTGCTTGAGCTGTACGTCCCTACGAGAGACAGGCACATTTGGTCCAGGAAGTGCTTGAAGGTTTTCATCTTGGCTGGAGTGTTGGCTGGTCTGAATTTGGTAGACAAAACAAATGCATTGTAGCAGCCCCCCCCCCCAAATTTTTATGAATAGTCTTCGGGGCCACCGATAATGCCGACGAGCTCTGTTGAGGCGAACAACTTGGTCGTTCTTATCGCAGCCTCCCATGAAGTTGTTGTAGTCTTTGACCAGTTTTGGTACAGGAACTACATCCAGCGAGCCGTCTCTCTTGCGGCGGTTTACAGTCTGCACTTCTGCAGGATCATGCATGCTCGAAATAAAATGTACCGGTTTGTTATCTTGCCACACAACGCATGAAATGTTTTAGCGACACTCGAAATCAAAGTCTCCTCTGTTAGGAAATTTCTTCTTTCCAGACAGTCTTTTTGCGTAGAATTTTCTGTTTGTTAGTGTAGTGCCAACAGCATATGTGTTCATGCATCTATACAAGTGTTCAACAAGTGTCACAGAGGTATAGAACCGATCCATAGCGACAACAAGTCCTTTGTCGGAACAGACACCCGCAGTCACAAGGCGCTTCACCACATTACCTACATCACAAAAGGAAAATAATTTACAGGTAGATCTAGATCTAATACTAAAGCACATTTTTGCATTTTTGAAGCATGAAAATAATTTAGCTAGATCCAGAGGTGAATACTAAAGAAATTCTTGCATTTTAGAAGCGAAATCAGAAAACCTAGATCTAGTATATTTTTCAAGCAGCAGTGTTTTTGTCTCACTAAACCTTATATTTTCCGGAAATGACCGTGGAAAAAAAAGAAAGAATAACTATCAGAAAACTCACTGTTATGAGAAAAAAAATGAGGAAAAAAGTTTTGAAAATAACTGGGTAAACTACATTTTATTTTATAATTCATACAGTATCTTGTAAGCCTATTCAATTTGACCAAAACAAAATGTAATGTTGCGTAATCCTATTTGTAGTTATTACCTGTAGCACCAAGAACTGGGTTCAAGAGTGTTTCTTTGCCGGTGTAGATTTTGGCTTTTATAATATAGCCAGTATCAGCCTCAGTGAGCATGAAAGACTTCATCCCAAACTTGACTGGCTTGTCTTTGATGTATTGCTTTATCGACAACCTGTTCTTTGTCGGTATCATACCTTCGTCGAGGCTCAACCACCTTTTGGGTTTATAATGGTGTCTGAACTTTTCAAGCAGGCCTGTCATCATTGGTCTCACTTTATAAATCTTGTCTGTCTTATATAGACCAGGTTCTTCCTCATCTACAATATGTAGAAAGGTCCAAATTGAAAGGAATCTGTCCCGTGCCATTACGTGTCGGAACCCTGGGGTGCGTACAATAAAGTTTTTTGCACTACTCTCCCAGTAGTCTGCATATCTTGGTTTCACTGCACTGTACTCCATCTGAATTCTCAGAGCAACAAAGGCCTTTATCTCCGCAACAGATGTAGCTTTCCATCTCTTTGCGTAGTATGAATCTGGTTTCAAACGTTGAATTTGAGTGGCTCTTCTGTTTGTTTCATCACGTAGATTCTCCCAAAACACATTGTCGAAAAAACATATCCACAAACTCGATAGGCTTGCTTTCATCAGTGATAGTTTGTGGCATATTCTGAGGACCACAACCAGTACTATCGAACCTCACATTTGGCTTCTGAAATGTTTTTGACCACCCACTAGATAAGTCTAGGTTTTCAGGACCAAACACTGATGCTGTGTTAGATCTACCACCAGCAGCTGGAACTCTGCGAGTGTTGGTTGAAGGCCTAGGTCTAGCAGTTAGATTTAGTGTTTGCGAAATTCCTTCACTATCACTTTCGTCATCTGTAGTTGTAACATCACTGAGCTCACTATCTGGGTAACTGTGTGTTTCGTCTTCATCCGATTCCAACAAATTATCAGCCACAAACTGACCCGTAAAGCGTCTTTTGTTGTTGCTTGAACAACTTGGCTGATCGCCCGAACAGTTTGCCTGACCCGCTGATCGTTTCATTTTGTCACCTTCCACACAAAACACAATGAAAGTACACAAATCCCGCTCACAAAACCAAAATTCAAAACATAGAGGAAGCTGCCATTTGGTTTACCATGATCCCAAGCAGTAGCCCAGGTCGTTCAAAGCACGTTAATAAAATAAAGAACAAAGAATGGTCGAACTATGTGGCCCGAGGTAGGGCTCACACCGCTAAACCGGTGTAGCGGTATATAGGAAAATAGGCCTGCACCAGTATACCGGTGTTGCGGGTTCAAAAGGTTAAGTACCGCTTGCCCAGCCGTCTAGCCATCATTAGGTGCGGCTAGCCTGCCAGTCTAGCCGTAAGGCTAGCGGCTGGCGTAGCAGTCTAGCCATCATTAAGTACGGCTAGCTGTTTCCATAAATAATAATGAATTAATAAAATCACAAATAAGTCAATTATTTAGTCAATAATAGGCCTATGGGACAAGACTGGAAATAAACCTGCAGCTTTTTTTCTACTAGCTGATAGACTTCAATTTGTCTTTTGCCACAACACATTTCTTCTATTGACATGCTGATTGAAAGTTAAAAGTAAAAGGGATTGTTCTTCTTGAGCATAAAAGAATTTTGTTGTAAGTTTTTAAAAAAGAAAATGACAGAGCTATGACAATAAGGGCTGGTAATTGTGTAATTAATAGCTATTATATTGTGTTCCTCTCTTTTTCTGTATTGTATCACACAAGGAGTAACTGATAAATTTGCTTCAAAGTAGAGAGCAGTTTTGATGTATTTTTGTTTTCACCTAGAGATTGATTTTTTTGTAAGTAATGTATTAAGACTGAAATGAAAAGGATGTGTTGTTGTTGTTTTTTTCAGTGCACCCACTGTCAGAACTTTGAGTGTCAAAGAAAATTCGACTTCCTGAAGAGAAAGGTATGGAGAAATTCTTTTCTTTTTAAGAGATGTACAAGTACATTGGATTTGAATGAAAATGTGTCTAAAGACAGGGAGTTGAACATAGACATCTCAAATACGTCAGACGTTGAAAAATGTGTTTGCCTTACCTGTGATTTGAGAAAACTCTGATTATATTTATATAAAAAATTAAGAGAGATATAATAAAAATGAAATACTATATTGAATTGAAAAAATCAAGAGAGGTAACCGTGATGTTTTCTCTTCTTTGCCATGATCAAAGTATCTCCATATTGATAAAAGGATAGAAAAATGGATAGTTGTGCTCCTTGTTCAGTGTGAAAGTAAGACAGTGTTGCTGATGAGCCATAAGACTGAAAACAAAATTGCTCTAATGCCAGATCATGGTAATGACTATATATACTACTCAAAACAAGTTAAGGACCACTAGTTTTCACTATAGCATGTTTGAGACTGTGTGAAAGACAAATATTGAGAAGTTAGGTGACTGAGTTGATGCCATTGTAAGGAAGGGTCATCATTGTTTACAATGATGGACAAATTTGACACATCTCGTTTAATTTACACTGCCTTGACAGGGTGAAAGGGGGATAATTTTCTGTAAAATTCAACCTGTTTTTGACAATCACTCACGTGATTTTCAGTTAGTGGTAAGGGTTACAAACCAACTCAGGGGAATTCACGCTTCCTACACTAATGCCTGAGTGAGTTTGACGGTGCTAGGGGTATTAATTGCTGGCACATTAAGCGATTTTTATCAATGCCTCCAAGAAGACGCCTGAGCAACATCAACAGGGGACGAGCCCTAGCCTGGCTCCACAAAGGGATTGCTGTCCGTGAAGTGGAAAGACGGCTTGCTGGGAGTCACTCAGTGATCATCAGACTGAGAGACCGAGTTGCTGCAACTGGAACTGCTGTTTAGCGAAGGCGGTCTGGACTCTGGGTAGAGAAATTTCTGTCATGAACGCCAAGCTACAATGTGGGGCAGGAGGGTAATTTTTAAATTTTTAATTTTATTATTGGGGTGGGCGCTGTAAATAGTATGCAATAGAAGGAGTCGCTCCCCGTCCGTCCGCCCGCTCGAATGCATGGTGTCTCTCCGTCCGCTCGCTGTAGGCTGTACTATCTTTGCTGTTGTCTCTGTCTGATGTGTAGCGAGTAGCGAACTAATCTTCACAAGCGGACGGTTCGTTACCCGTCTGCTCGTTTGCGGGTAGTGCCAGCGAGTAGTTCATTACTCACGGACGCTAATTTTGCGAGCCCGACCCAACCCTAGTGACCAGACCATTAGAAACCGGCTGCATGAGATTGGTCTACGCTCCAGACGACCCGCAGTCCGGGTTCCACTGACATAAGCCAACCGGATTGCGCGCAGAACTTGGTTCACCCAGCATCTGAGGTGGACACGCCCGCAGTGGTCTACTGTGCTCTTCACGGATGAGTCCAGGTTCACATTGTCCTTCAACGATGGCAGGATCGTGTTTGGAGGCGTCCTGGTGAGCGCTTCCATGACGACTGTGTACAGGAGCATGACCGGTATGGAGGAGGCTCCGTTGTGGTGTGGGGTGGGACTGGACTCAACCACCGGACCCCCCTGCATCACATTCAAGGCACTCTGACAGGTATCCGCTACAGGGACGAGATTCTCCGCCCCATTGCAATTCTAGCTCTTCGGGCAATGGACCAGGGCGCGATACTCCAGGACGACCGCCAGACCTCACCGCACTCGAGTGGTGGATGATTTCCTGCAGCAGCAGCACGTGATCAGGCTTGACTGGCCAGCCCGATCACCGGACCTTAGTCCCATTGAACACTTGTGGGATGCTCTTGGGCGCCGAGTAAGAGACCATCAGCCACCCCCCAACAATGTGGAGGAACTCTTTAACATTTTGGACCAAGAATGGAAGGCCATTCCACAACTGTCATTGCGAACTCTTATTCAGTCCATAAGACAAAGATGCAATGACTGTTTTCTTGCAAATGGTGGCCACACAGGATTTTGAGCCCTAATTGTTTATGACAGTTGTGATGTGAATTTTAAAAACATGTGTTACCTCCTTCAACATCTGAAATTACCCATTTTCCAATAGAAATGTGCAAAATGTCGTTTGCAAAAGGTGATATGATGTATAAAGACCCCTCTCAAACAATTTTGAACCTTGTCATGTTTTTCAGTTTTATGCACTATGTGTGGCTTTAAATGGTCC
>NW_004797882.1:441008-451271 GCF_000002075.1 Aplysia californica | reverse complement strand
GAATTTCTCTTTAAAACAAGACTTTTGTTTGTCAAAATTGTTCTAGATTTTAATAGGACGTAGCCATTCGTTATGTCGATCTATTTTAAGGAAAAAAGCAATTAGAGAAAATTTCATAGTTAGACGGTTAGAATTGTCTGCCTTCGATATGTTATATTCTGGTCCAAGCATGCTATTCACCCTTCTTGTGTATTCATTTTTCGAACGAACCTTCATGTTCAAACAACCACACAGATATATCGAACACTATAGCCCAGTGCAATGCCACCCTCACATGATTAGATTCAAGGTTCTAGCGTCTTATACTCACACTACAGGCAATGTATGATGCATAATGCATCCTGATAGTAGCTTCCCGCAGGTGAACCTGGGGGGCTCGTATAAACTTATAATACTCTTGATGACGATGGGTGTGTTGTTTTTTCCGTCATGTGTGCCGGGCTATTTGAATTTTAAGCAGTTTAGGAACACTTTGATTGGCTTTTTGAAAGTATTTCTGAAAGCAAAGTTTCTGTATCTTTTTTCAGCATCATTGTCGAAGATGTGGAAAATGCTTTTGTGATACATGCTGCAGCCAACAGATTGCCTTGCCTCGTATGTGCTTCATTGACCCTGTTCGACATTGTGGTGATTGTTATGACATAACCAAGAAGGAAAATGAGTTTTTTGACAAGCACATCAGGACATTGCAATCTGGTGAGACCATTAAAAAACCTCCAACTTTTTTGGAGTATTTTAAAAGGGTTTCTATGGTTTTTATGAATATTGATATTGAGTTTTTCTTCAACTACCACTATAAAAGTCAATTTGACAATTGGTTACATTGTATAGTCTGGTTAACTATTCGTGGTATAATTTCAGCTCTAATGGTTATTTAATGACAGAGGAGATTTTTGTTTGCTTTATCAAAGTCAAGTAAGTATTGAAGCACCCTTTCTTGCGTATTCTACTTGGGAATCTTTGGGCTCAGGCATTAGTGTATGTTATCTTTTATATTTGTATAGGATATTTTGTGAACTGATACTCTGTGAGTGTTGTTAATTTTGTTGATACCATGCTGGACTGTAAATTATCTGATTCTGGTCTGACTATGTAACAGGGCACTGTTGAACTCGTCTTGCTGGGGGAGTTCACAAGGCTGTCCACGCTCTTTACTTTTTCCTTTACTTTAGGCAGATGTACATTAAATTAAGGTTCTACGCCTGTTAAATAGAGTAACCAAAGCAAAAGTGTTGAAAGTGGTATTAAACCTGTACTCGGCAGGAACACACTCTGAGAAAGTTTTGAATGGATAAAGTACAGTTGAACCTGTTCTAATGGCCACTTGTACAAGACAATCACCTGTACAAATGGCCACTTCCCATTTCCTCCCTTGCCTTTCTCTTTGACATTAAAATGATACTGTTCAAGATGTCCACCCGTCTAAGACTGTCACTTTTCTCCTCAAGAATGGATGGCTTTTTTAGACAAAATTACAACTGTATATAACCTCAGTTTGGGGAGTGACTTTCCCTCTCTGGCCTTGTGCTCTAAGTGTAAGTAAGGTTTGCTTGTGTGCAATAGTAAGGAAAGTGGACTAATTAGACTCTTTGTTTCCATATATAGGTGGTCACTTCCGTCTGCACAACAGCGATTCGAATATTATGCCTATAGGAGCCTTTAAGTGTCAACTTTCAAATGATGAAAGGTGAGTGTGCTTTTTGTTTTTGCCTTTGTGTCTTGACAGATGCTTTTTGTAAAGCACTAAGCATGATATATACAGCTTTTCCTGGGTGGTAGACGTAGAGCAAGTAGCCTGCCCAATTACTGCTTCCCTCCCTTCAGATCTTGATTTCCTTTATATGCTCTAAAAGAGAGACATGGTCAATGCGTTTGGAATCAAGGAAGGTGCAAGAGTGTTCATTACTATTTTACAGTTACAGGTGTGATAGGGACATTATTAATGGTTGAGAATTTTGAATATTTTGCAGGGGTGGTGGCTTAAGGTGCCTTTTGCTGTGTAGATGTAGCATGCATTTCTGAGGATAAAGCTATTCTGTGAAATTTGGATTTGGTGGAGAATCAAGAAATGGAATTTCAAATATTTAGAAAGTTGATATGGAACACAATTTTGAACATAAATCTGGTTGTACTCAGAAAAACAGAGAAAGCCATCATGTTTTGAAGTTAAACATAAATGATCATATTTTGTTCTTTTTCTCCTGTCAGAGATCAGATTCTATGTTAAATAATTGATTTCCATAATAACTTTATCTTTTGACCTTAGTCTACTATTTCAAAAACCTTTTGCTTGAAGACCTGAAGGGATGTGAAAGCAAAATATTATAATTTGGCTGAATGGTATTCAAATTGAAGATTTCGTGTACTCTCTCGTGAAAAATATTTCCAGAAAAATTTCAGGTTGACATTCTTAAAAATTTTTTTTACAAATTTTTTATTTGTACTGACTAATGACACTGCATCTCTTGGTATTCCCAGGTTTCTTGAGTTTGTCAATGTCACTGGACAGGAAAACATTGCTCTTGAAAAAATAGAATCTGTACAGATTGCTGCAGCTGAAATTGACCTCCAAGGTAGTGTAGTCTTTGTGTGTTTGACAGAACAACTTTTTGCCAATACTAATAATTTTTGAATGTTCATAGCTGCCACTGTCCCGCTAAATAGCGGAAACTCCGCTTCATCTAGTTTTACCCACTACTTTCCTCCTTCCTCCGCTGGACCGCTCTCGGTCGCAAATTGCGATACTTTTTTTTTTACACGCGGAAAATACCGAATCGGGAGAGACGAAACGCGGCTTGCGCATGTCCACCCGTAGCTTTCTACTTCCGCTCGTCTTGGCCTAGCGCTAGTTTCACTTTGTTTATTGTGGAGCAACACAGTGTCAATCGAGCATCTGGACGTTGGCGCGCCAAGTTGTCATTGAAAACGGCGGAAATTTGAGAGAAATATGCAGAATGCAAAAATAAAAGGAGCTGGAATGAGAAAGAAGCAGCCGGTGTTCTACTTGAACAGATCAGTAGAAGATTGAACAAGCCGCTTGTTGCCCTTTGCGTTTGGTGCGACAAAGTTGCGGCCCACGGCACTCCTGTACAATTGCGGTCCTGTTTGTTTACATGACGGCTATTGTGGCTGTGGAAGTGAATCTAGATCTAGATAATCTATCTCTAGATAATCTAGATCTACACATATTTGGATATCTAGATTCCAGATCTAAATTAGACAGCCTAGGCTATAATTTTAATTCAGTTTAGATCTCTAAGTAAGAAACACACTACAGGGGCATTAAGTGCAAACGGGGCACAATTGTATAGGAGTGCAGAAATCGCTCAGTACAGCGGCAAAGGTGTTGCCTCCTTGATCCAATACTGCTCTACATCGATGCACACGTTTTATGAGACGCCAGCTGTCAACAAACACTGGATTTTCAGTCACCAAGTTGACCAAGTTCAAACTGTCAAATTGACTCAAGTGCTTGTTAGTCAACTTAGTGCCTTTTTTTTTTTTTCAAATACATTTTAATTCCGATGCCTATGGTTAACAAACATGACAGTTTTCCCTTCCAAAACCGTAGGCTAGATTTTCCAGTATACTGCCTCTGGATCTCACTGGTTTTACTCCGGCCTTCAGAGAGCGTGCGTGCGCCTTCGCGTGAATTTCCTCCTTTTTTGAAATTCCTGAGTGGCAGCTATGATGTTGCGCATCACTGGGGAAATTATGTGACTAAAGAAAATATGTATTGAATGTATCAGAGGACAGTTCGCTTGCAAAATGTTATTTTTGGTTTTTCATAGAAATGAGAGGAGAGGAAAAAATTTTCTCACTTGTTTTTAACCTCCTTTTCGCTGATGTAGCTCCTGCTCCCACCTTTTCACCTCTGCCTAAAATATATCAAAGAGTATATAGGGGAAAAAAAACCCATACTGCCAACCAATTTTTTTAGCTCTTGTCTTTTTTTTTGCCTTTTTAAGCTCTTGATTCATAAAATTAGCCTTGGCTTACACTTACAGGAGTGAACTGATAATGTGTGCTGCTGTACCTATTTTCAAAATGGGAGAAATGTTTCATTTATTCTCTCAGCTTTAAGTTGTGTAATAGTCATTGTGAAATTATTTCGGAGAATGTTAACAGGAATTTTTGTTCTTCAAGTTACGTTTTGTAAGCTTTTTATGACAAGGGAAAGGCCTAGAGTGCATATTGTTGCTAACATGATCATTGGCTCCAGTGCTGGAATGCGCTGGCATGGAGGTCAAGTTGGTATACTTTTGTGGCTCTTTACATGTTTTGTGCTCTTCAAAGTGTGAAAGATAACCGAGAGTTGTACATAACATATATGTTTTAAAAAGATAGCATGCTTTTTCATTACAAGAATAGCTGTCTAGATTTGTTTGTATAGCTTTGTAGAACATTAGAAATTGGATAAAAAATTGTCCTGGCTATACAAATTTTAAGTGTTTAAAACTGCTCAGTTGAACGAATAATTTCAATATACGGTCGCCTCAGAACTTTTTTGTCTGCAGTGTACCTAAGTAAAGAGGCACTTTGGACAAAATAGTTCTGAGGCGATGATATTATGATCTTCTCATATCATTAACTTCTTTTTGAAGCCAGTCTTTACGGAAATGGATGCAGAAAGAGGTTTGCAAAGTGTGCTATATATGTGAGGCATCAGCTCAATACTTTTTTTTTCATTAAAAAACATATTTCTGTGTGGATTTTACTGAAAAACATTGATTTAAGACACGAAAAATGTAACTTCTCAGTTTCCATGGACTCTCATGCTATGGAAATTATCAAACTTTGGTGCACGTTTCTCACTAATTTTACCTCTGAAACCAGGCGGCCTTGACCTCCTTCAATTGCAAATATTTTTACTTCCATTCAACATAGATGGGTATTTTTTCACCAAAAGCAAGGCAAATGAACAGGCTTTAAGATGATACCAATAACCCCATATGCCCAAAATTTGACGAGCGCCTGATTTCACCATGTCGTGACACATCGTGAGATCAGAGCATGCAAACATTTCAGCTAAATCTGTACAACTGACCCAGCACTGAGCATTCTTGTGTTACTTTACAATGAAGTTCACACAGAAATGTGCTTTGTAGCTAGACACAATTTCAGAAACCTGTGCATAGATTTGCTTTCAGGTGGTCAAAATTATCTGTAAACAGTCATTAATTAATGTTTTTGCCTCAGTGGCCTGCCTTCCTTTTGCTTGCTGACCTGCTGGGACCTCAGCAGTCCCCTATGCTAAAGAGAAACAATGTTCCAATCAATAAAATTGGAATGCTTTTTAGTTCTAACAAACCTCATCTGCACAAATGAAAGAAATAATATATGTCAAGACGCAGCGGAATCAGGCGCTCGTCAATTTTTGAGCTTGTGGAATTATTGGTATTATCTTCAAGAGTTTTCATTTGTCTTGCTTTTGATGAAAAAAAATACCCATTTATCTTGGATACAAGTGGAGATATTTGCGATTCAAGGATGTGGGGGGCGCCAGGTCTCAGAGATAAAATAAGCGAGGAAATGGCCGTCAAAGTTTAGTTATTTCCTTACCTTGAGAGTCCATGGAAACAGAAAATTTACATTTTTGTATGCCTTTAATTGACGTTTTTCAGTACAATCCACACAGAAATGTGTTCTTAAATGGACATGGAAGGTGCTGAGCCAAAAAACAAAAATTCGATACAAATTCCCGAACCTATGGAAGAATGCCAGTTTCTTCACTTTCATTGTTTTGACGAGCACCTGATTTCACCCCGCTGCTTCACATAGGTTTCCTCTGCTTGAGAAATCTTTTGTTTGAAATATTTTGAAGGTATACAAATACAGTAAAACCTGTGTAAGACGACCACCCATTGTCAAGGAGAAAAGTGTCTGTATAAGACAGGTGGCTGTCTTATGCAGGACTGATCAAGATTCGGAAAAGACAATCAATCATTCCTATCAGAGGTCCCAATCGAAATAGCTGCATTGTTGTTGTTTTTGTTGTTGGTGGTGGTGGTGGTTTGTATTTTGTTTGTAATTTTTATTTTGTTGCTGATTTCGCACAAGGGTGACAATAAAACGAAATGTATCAGACGAGGAAGACCGAGTGCCATGTAAAAACAAACACATGGGTCGCCACCACTCGGAGAACGAGCGACATTTCTGTCACAAGTTCATGTTGACGTCCTTACTTACTTTGTTACAGACTGGGTAAACAGTGACCACTCATCTCACTTACGATTTGTGTGGGCGGGGCTTATGGGTTATGAGGGATCACACGCTTACCTCACCAGCAGCTGAAAATTGGTAGCTTTTGGTCAACAGTGGGAGGGGCCTACGCAACATGATCAGTTGGAGGGACTACCTAACAACAAGGACAGGGGATTGAATTATGACGGCTCGCCCACAACGCCAGGGGCCAATGCACAATTTATGACTTAACGAAATGGAGTCACTAAGGTGGCCGTCTAAGACAGGTGTTATTGCTTAGTGTGATAGGGGTTGTGTGTTAAAATAAGGTGGCCGCGGCCGCATTGGACAGGTGCCCGTTTTACACGGTTAAATTATATAGAAAAAACGCAAGGGGGGAAATGGAAAGTGGCCGTTTGTACAGGTGGCCGTCTTATAGAGGTGGCTGTCAGGACAGGTTCGACTGTAGTTTGAAGGGTTTGTTTAGAGGCCTACTTCCAAGGGAGTTTGGAGTATTGTCTTCTTTTGTCCTGAAGATGTTTCTGATGGGGGACAAGTGAACTGCTCATCAAAATGTATCGCAGAGAATATCATCTGTTGAATGTTGATTTTCGAATCTCTTAAAACCCCCGGGGTGGTGCCACTGACTGAAGTGTCTTTAGGCCATTCCCAAAGGGGGGACATTTCTAGTTCATGCACAGTAGAATTGTAAATGGGCTGATTCATCAATGTCACGCTCATAACTGTGCCTGATCTACAACAGGGAACTGCTGCATTTTCTTTCCCAATCCTTACTATTGTCATTTTCCTCCACTTCTTTTGTATGTTTGTCACACTCTTGTGACCCGCTATTTCTGGGGTGCCTTGAAAGTCGACACAGACTTTGTGCTGCTGAAGCTAGAGAGGTGACCAGAGTAAGCCTGGTTCCCTGTAAAGGCTTTTCTGTTGACATCCACCCCTTGGCGCTCATATGAACTTATGCAGTTGCGAGTGCTGTAAAACCTCTACTAAATAAAAAGAAAATGAATCTCTTGTTTGTTTTACTTCTGATGATGAATGAATGAGTACATTATTGTCTTCCTTATTGAAGTTGTTTACTTTACTTCATGACTGAAATCCACAGGAAATCATGTTGGTACAGGCATTGCTATTCGCTATGCCAACAGCGTTGACAACACAGTACTCCTGAAAATGGAAGTTGAGGAGAACTCAGATCGGAAGCAAAGTATGAGCTGGGTAGCAGCAATGCAAAAGGTATGACTACAGTTTCTATCTTACTGCTTTTTTTTCTGTTTTATACAATGACCAAACAGAATAGGTTCAAAGTCAGGATAATCATTCCTCAGTTTAATATTTTGACTTGGTGGTATTTGTTTCTCAGATCTCGTCATCATTTTCTAAATGGTACACAGTGTCAGATAGTTCTCTTTTTGAACCTCATTGCTGCCCGAAGCCCTTTCCTTTACTTCAAATGAACACAGGGTCAGTGTTTAGGATAAAAGGTTAACTCACTGGAGATGTTTCACGCAGCTTTTGCGAGCCCTAATAGTTCCCCTGCGAGAACAATTTTTGCGTTTTTTCCTCGGCAAAGTATGCGCGAAACACTGCGTGAACCATTTCTTACCGCGCAGTGGACCTTTGTTTGGTTTCGTGCGAAGTTTCACCGGAATAGGCTGGAAACGTTATGAGTTATGGACCCGGAAGGAAAGCTGGTCACACTGAGGCCCTACTTTCGTTTCTCTGACATGCCTGCTCTCGCAACACTTTGTCAGTACAATGGCAGCACGTTTAGTTTAAGAGTTTTACAGCACTTGCAACACAATAAGATCACATAAGTGTCGAAGATTAGGTGTCACAAAAGAGTAACAAACTCAAAAAAAGAAGGAGGAGAGATCAGGACAAGAGTTGTTTGATAGGAAAGAAGGAGCAAACCACACCAGAGCACCCGCCAACCACCCACTTGGCAGCACGAAAAAGCAAACATTTTCAAATGTTCGACGACTTTGACAGTTCAGAAAATTCTGATTATGATATTTTAGACCATGGGGATCCTGATTTCAATGTAAATGAGTATCAAAGCGCTGATTCTGATAGAGAGTGTTCTAGATCTAGACTAGGCTTTAAATGCAAAATTCTGCTTTGTCTTGAGCCTTGTTTTTTTCACACTGAAGTGGATTAGACAGCTAATACATAAGGATTACCATATTGATTTCGTGCCTATTCATGAGTTTAGACTTTTTATTCATTTTGAAACACAAAACACAAAAAAAGACATACAGGTAATGTTAATTTGGGGGGGGGGGGGGTTGTTGTGGTTTTTTTTTACACAAGACATTATGTTAAAAAATTTTGGCGAGCAACAAATTATTAGCACATTTTCAAAAAAATTATTTCTCAAAAAACTATAAAAGATAATATTGCCTTTCTGTTTATTTGTCATATTGGGCATTTTTAGATCTGTTATAAGTGTAAAAATGGTGGTTGTATGTCTTTGGGAAGGGTGTTGTTTGAAATGTTGAAATACCCCCAAAAATGCCAGTCTTCAGGGCTTGTAGACCCGAAAAAGGCCCAGTCTCCTGTGAGTTAAACATAAGATGCAATGCCTTCTATCTTCTTGTTTGTTTTAGTAGAGGTTTTATGGCGCTCACAACTGCATAAGGTCATATGAGCGCCAAGGGATGGATGTCAACAGAGAAGTCCTTACACTTACAGGGAATCAAGACTTACTGCGCTCACCTCTCTAGTTTCAGCAGCACAAAGTCTGCTTCGACTATGAAGGCATCCCGGACATAGCGGGTCACAAGAGTGTGACAAACATACTAAAGAAATAGAGAAAAATAACAATAGTAGGGATCAGGAAAGAAAATGCAGCAGTTCCCCGTTGTTGTTCAGGCACAGTTATGAGCATGACATTGTTAGATCAGCCCATTTGCAATTCTACTGTGCACTAGAACGAGAAATGTCCCCCCCTTTGGGAATGGCCTAAAGACACTTCAGTCAGTGGCACCGCCCAGGGGGGTCTTTGATCTTCTCCTCGACGATAATTAGATTGGCACATAATGGAACTGACTTTGATAAGTATTTTCCTGTGCGGAGTATGTCAAAGCAATGACAAAAATGTGGAGAATGAGAGCTGTAAAATGGAGTTAAATCCAATTTAGTACAGTTGAACCTGCTTTAATGGTCACATGTCTTAGACACCCGTACAAATAACCACTTCCTTCTTCCCACTTCCTCCCTTGCCTTTTTTTTTCTAAATTATAATGACACTTTTGAAGATGTCCACCTGTTTAAGACAATCACTTTTTTCCTCGACAGTTGGAGGCCATCTTGGACAATTTCATCTCTGGAGCTTGTCCTAAAACTTTTAATCAGTAAAGGGTTGAATATGGGAAAGTGATAATAATGGGATGTTGTAAGTGATTTTGGTTCTTCTTTTTTGTTTTCAGGCTTTCAAGCTGATCTATGAATCAAGGACTTCAAACAGTGCATAATTGAGCCCAGAACTTGTCATAAATCTCTTGTTCTCCCATGTCGTGCCTTCAGAGTTTGTACATACAGCATATTTTCCACCGACCCCTCAAAGGATTTTTATGGCAGATGGCAGCGATCCAAAGTCTTCTGTCTGAATAAAAATTCCAGTTCCAGGGTAAAGAGACATTTTTGGTAGCCTCTGGTTATGAAACAGAGGTACGTGTTTAAAGAAAAAAAAAAGCTAATTTATGCAATTTTCTGTGATAGAAAGGCTTTATTCAAGTCATAAGTTTTGAGTATCCAAACATGGTAAATTTGATACCTGGGATCTATTGGGTATGATGATTTTTGTAAATTATGTTGTAAAGAGTAAGCTGAGTGTCACTTTCTTGTTCCTTTTTTTTTTCCCCCTTCAGTGTTTATATCATATCTGCAAGAACTTATGACTTTGTTTTTCTGCCTCACTCACTTTTTCCGGGTGTTTGCCAGTCTTTCTCTCTGTCTCTGTCTCTGTCTCTGTCTCTGTCTCTGTCTTTCTCTCTGTCTCTCTGTCTCTGTCTCTGTCTCTTTCTCTCTGTCTGTCTGTCTGTCTGTCTGTCTGTCTGT
>NW_004797882.1:426331-438831 GCF_000002075.1 Aplysia californica | reverse complement strand
CGCATGAGAAAATGCCTTTAAATTGACAAAAAAACAAAAACGAAATAATCCAGGCTGTTGACAGAAAGCAAGCTCCACTGGCAGAGATTTGTCGTCAGTTCGACAATCCACAAGGGTTGATTCACACCATTACCAAGGATAGAGAGAAGATAGTGGCAGCATACTCCAATGGAAAGTTTGCTCTGAATCGAAAGAAGATGATACTACCCGATGCAGATGCTGTGGACCAAGCTCTTCTGATGTGGTTTAAGGAGGCAAGGAGAAAGTTGGTGCCAAAACCCCTGTCCGTGGGTACTTGTGCAAAGAAACTACCCATGAATAAGTACAGCTAGATTAGTCCACAAATTCTTACTTTCCTTGCATTTCTGATTTAACAGGGATCGGATATAACAGGACATTTTCTTTACTCCCACCATCCCTGTTATATCAGGTTTCCACAGTAAGCAACAGATTTTGTAAGAAGGATCGTCTAGGTCTAGATCTTGATCTGTACTGGTACCTGAAAGAGAAATAAACTGACTAGAGAATAATATCCAACATCATCATAGAATCTAGCTATAAATCAACACCAATCAGCTGATTCATGTTTTGAAATATAAAAAAAAACACCAAAAAAACCCGGCCTTTCACTCCCCACTCCCATTCTCATCTGATGTCGTAAATCCTTTCAATTCACATTCATTCACTCAAGCTCACTTCAAAACAGTTTAGAACTACAGGACAGTAATTAAAAAAACCCAACTTCTGACCTTCTCCAGACTCAGAATTAGAGGCAGAAACCTCCTCCTCACTTGTTGCCGCAAAATCTTCTTCGGAATCACTCATAGTTGTTGAAAAATCTTCTCAAATTGGCTCAAAATTCAAGTACGAACACTTCTGACAGTGTTGGCAGCCTTTTGAAATGGAAAAATAATGTTCCCTGATTTTTATTGAATTGGGATGAAACTGACCCTGACGCACACAAGTGGTTAAAGGAGGTGGAGGTCGCCTAGTTTCAGAATAAAATAAGCAAAAAAATGGCCATAAAAGTTTTGTGAGTTCCATAGCTTGAGAGGCCTTGTAAACTGAACATTTTCATTTTTATGCCTGTTATCACAGATTTTCAGTAAAATCCACACGGAAATGCGTTTTAAAATAGCCATAAAAGGTGCGGAGCCAAAAAACAAAAATTCGGTACAAATTGTCAAACGTGTGGAAAAATGCTAGTTTTTTAATTTCATTATTTTGACGAGCGCCTGATTTCACCATGATGCTTCACATATGTTTTGTTGAAGAAAGAAATGTTGCTGGTCTTTTTGCTTCCTTTTGAGATTACTTGTTTGTTTTCCTTAATGAGGAGATTTCATTTTTTTGAATGGAAATTTTAACATGTTAGTTTTTTTTTCTGGGAAAGTCCAATATATATTTGGATCAGTTATTATTGAATGCTGTACAGTACACAAAATTTAAAAAGAAAGAAAATATTGTTTTACAAATCTCCTGGTACAGATGGGAAACAATTGATTAGGAAAAATCCCCAGAGAGAGATAACATTCATTGTTGAAACTTGAATTATGTCTCGTTTTTAGTTGTACCCTTACGGAGCATTGTTATAACCAAAGATACATGTTCATTTATTGTTTTTTTTATTTGATCATGTCTTTTTTACTTCGTGTTTCCTTATAGTTATACGTGCTCTTCGAGACGAGAACTTTTGTATTTGGGCTGGATGTTTTTTTAAAAAGATATCTTTTTTAGTCTACTTATGAGTCATGATAGGTTCGAAAAATTTATCTGACTTCTATACTGTTTTTGTAGCAGCTCTTGAGTAGCCATTGCTGACATTAACAGACATGTTTTCGAAGTTGCAAATGCCTTGCAACTGGTTTTGTGAGCTTAAAATATCCTTGAAGAAGTATTTTCTTGGATAACTGATGAATGCTATTTCTGTCCACAAATTGCTTTGCTGGACATTGTTACTTGTGTTTTAGCGACAAATCCCTATTTTGACAGCTGGCATTTTATGCTCAGCAGCTAAAGTAGTGAGAATACAACCACTAAAATATCTGCAGAGCAGCTAGCTGAAAAGACTTGAAATCTCTGTGTGATCTTTTGCTTCTGATGAATTGCTTTGTAGTTTCCGCTGGTGTCCATTGAGTCAAACTCAGGACCATAATGATTACTTCTTCAAAGGCTCAGTCATTCCATGGTAAATTTCTCCGATTTGAAAACAGAGAATGTATCGATGTATGCAAGTAGGAATTTATTTTGTGGATTGCGTGTTTGTTTATTTAATTTTATAGGTTACTTTAGAGGATTTGGAAGACACTTTCCCTTTGATAATAGAAAGAAAATCCAGTCGCAATTATGGATCGTTTTTTGTGAGATTGATCTTCACTTTTATTCAACTCTGTTGATTAGGCTTTATTGGTTCTTAAGACGAGATATGGAGAAAGAAGAAATGTCTTATAATAAGTAAATATTTCCCTAGCGTGATATCCTCTTTTTTATGAAATTTATTTTTGCCAAATGATATTGAGACAAATTATTATAAGATTTTGAAATGAATTGATTTTGTTTTTGTCTAAATTTGGGGCAGTATGTCCCAGATATGTTATTTTGAGGGTGTGCTTCCACTTACAGGTTTCAAGTGTCAAATTTTGGTCAGATGAGAAACTTTGTTGTGTGGTCAGATCATCAGAACCCCCCCCCTTTTGTCACCTCTCGGGTACAGGGGTAGTGGCCTATGAGTATTTACTATATACATCAATGAGGGGTGTAAAGGACACTTTTACTGAAAAGACTTTGACAGCTGACTTTGAAAATTCAATGTCACCATTATCACTGTTTTCACAATTTTAGTTAAGTTTCATGCATTTCTGAGATCAAGTTGCCATTGAAAATGTTTATGAAATCTGTTGTTTTATTTGGTATGAGGTAAATGATTTGCACAAGTAATGTTTATGCTGTTATCATAAATGTCTGGTGTTTTAGAATTTTTTCTCTCTTCACTACAGGACCTCTCCTCTCATAGTTCACTTGACCCCCTTTTGATACGTTGGTTATTGTATAATTATACCATTTTTAAAAGACCCCCTCTCTTTCTGGACTTAGTTATGTTCATACATATATCAATTGTCAAGGGTGTAGGGCAAAGATTGGCCTTCTTCTGACAGTCAGCTTTACAGGAGAGGTGAACAGTTTTTAACTTTTAAAGGATGTTTAGGACACATATGTCTGATCAGCTGCAGACCAAAGGCAGAATGCATGTTCTCAATGAGTTAATTATCATATGAAAGACCACTTCAATTAAAATTGCACATCGTTGTATCATGCACTTCTGTTTGTTATTGTTGCACACCATTTAATGGAGATCCATGTATTTGACCCTGCTTTACAAGACAGTAAAAAAGGTTTTAGAAAATTTCGGGGTTGGCCCAATTTTACGTGATACAATATGTACCATCGACATACATTGTATGGGGACTGATCAAATTCCTGTTAAACAATTAATTTATATCAGGGATTCTATTGTACTTAGTGCCTTAGTGTGGGACCAAAAATGTAAAATTATATTGTTGCTTAGGTTGTGTGTTCCTTACATGCTCTGCTTTGTGTTGTCATGCAGATTACAGGATTTGCACATCCCATTATTTTCATAAGTCTAGAAATTTTGTCCCATTTAAATGTCGAATACAGGTTTTTTTCTTTTTTTTTTTTCCTGGCACAAAGAGTTTCCGGTTGTTGCTGAGGTTAGTTAACTACTTCATTGATGAGACATAGCCATCTACTTTTTTTTTTTTTTTACAGACAAGTGAGACAAGATGAAATATTCTCTCAAGAGAGATTTTCAACAAAGCCATATTTTCCTTTCTTTATAAGTAACAACAGCACAAGTCATTACAACATCAACTAAAAGTATATTATAAACCAGCAGATAAAAATGACAGGGAATCAGTTTGGGAGAACACAAGTGACTACGTACATCAACACTGCAGTAAAGTGGTTAAGAATGTTTTCATGTTCATCTCGGAGTAGGTAAGTTAAGACAGGGACCAAGTACTATTTTGTTTATTCTTGCAAAATTCTTTTTCAAAGATAACCCACTCAAACACTGGTCACATACACATTCAACTGTGTCTGTCTGTATTGTTAAAAGAACCCATGTTATTAAGTTGATGTGTACATCCAGGCTGTCATGAAATTTGTTTTCCATGTTACTACTAACTGCACATTTTTGCCCAAGAGCAGCACTGTGCTACATTGTAACTACTTTTTTGTTCGAATAGTCTATGCCGTATAGTACGAACATTTTGTGAGGTACATACATGCAGGCTGATGTTCTTAAACTCTTTGCTTCGAAAGATATTTCATTCTCATTATTTACAAAATGTGTATAGTAAAGTGTGAGATATTTAGGATTTAGGCAGAAGTAGTGGTCTTGCTTTTATATAGTGGTTTACTTAAAATACCAAATTGCATTTGAATTTTTGTTGAAAAAGATAACGCACAGCTGAAATTATTGTTTTTTGTTTGTTCAATCTTGTACAGCAGTAAAAAATACTCTTGAAATTATCCAAGATGGCCACCCATTATCGAGGAGAGAAGAGTTTGTCTTACTCTTAGACTGGTGGGCAGTGTCATTATAATGGTGAAAAAAAATTAAAAACTGCAAGGGGGAAAGGAGGAAGTGATTATTTGTACAGATGATTGTCTTGGGACAGTTGGCCGTGACAGCAGGTTCGACTGTATGTCTAAAGTTATAAAGTTCAGATGAGTAACATATGGAACTGAAAAGATGGTGCTAAAAGTTTTTTCTGTAATGACATGAGAGATTTTTCAGTTACGAGAACAGACCATAGAGAAGAAAAGTTCCTCATGGTTTACGTCAAGAATTGTTTTTGTTTTGCTATGGTAAGTGTTTTACTGCGCTTTCAACATCTTAAGGTCGTATGGGACACATTAAACATTTTCAATTTGGTAGGAATTAATTTTGAAATTTTAATTTTTACCTGGGATGCGGCCGAAGCCTACACTTATCCAAGGGATCTTTTACATATGCAACTCACTCACGGGACCTCCAAGATTTTTCACTCTTATCCAAGAAGGTTGGGGGCTAGATCCTACCTTCCCTAAAATTAGGGGTGGGGCTGAAAGACCGCAGTAAGAAGGAGCCGAGGAGTAGCAGTAGAAAGGCTGCAGGAAGACTCAGGAACCCAGAGGAGGGGGCAAAGGATGGAATGGGCGGAAAATGAAGATAAAAACAAATGCCGGAACTTGATTAGAATGCAAGAAAGGAGGTGAAAGAAGATTATTTTAGAGAAAAAATTTTTTCCTTCATTGTCAGGTTACGAACCTGGGACCTAATTATATTATTGAATTAGAGGCAAACACCGGAACCTCTAGACCATGAGAGCCCCCACGTAAAGAATAATCATCGACCTTAATGAATGGGTAATATAAGTATGTGTCCTTATTTATTCAATTTTTGTTCTAAATGAGACATTAAGATTATAATCTGGGTGAGAAAGAGACAATAGAAAAAAAAAATGAAATGCTTCTTCTCGATGATAAGTTTCTGCCTCTATCACAAACACCAGCCCCCCCTTTTAAAATCAGGTTAAAAAAATGCATTGACATTGGTTGCTTGATCTATTGTCTCTGAGATCAGAACTTAATACTTGATGCTGTAACATGCACGTCAAGGACAGTTTTAATTTTTTATACTTGTTTCCAATGTAAATTCCAGGGTGTTGTAAGAAAAGACTAATGCAGACGAGTATAGATCTATATCTGTCTGTTCCATTTTCTGTTGATTGAGTGCTGTAAACCTACATCGTTGTGTCATTTCATCGGTGTGTACTCATTTTTGCTCTTTGCCAATGTATATCATGTAAATAAAGGATATATGATGCAATAAACTCAACTATGTATTGTTAACCCACGATTGTAAAGATTGTAATATTGTGTAAGTAAGTTTCGATTATTGGCACCTACATGTGTTCTGTGCTTGTCAGTCAATATCTCATGAGGTGTCGATTTTCAGAATGAATCTGGAAGTTAGGATTTGTGAAATTGTCGGGATTTTGCCTGA
Organism: Aplysia californica; assembly: GCF_000002075.1. Lineage (NCBI taxonomy): Eukaryota > Metazoa > Mollusca > Gastropoda > Aplysiida > Aplysiidae > Aplysia > Aplysia californica. Next base: position 432,758 of record NW_004797882.1, on the reverse strand, counting down.
CTTCTTGATACAAGATGTATTATGTAGACAATATAAAATTAATCCATTTCGTCACCCCCCCCCCCCCCACACACACACACACTCTCTCTCCCCTCTCTCTTCATTTCGTCCCCCTTGTTTCCGTCTGTCTGTCCTCCTCCTCTTCTCTCTCTCTGTCTCTCTCTCTCTCTCTCTCTCTCTCTCTCTCTCTCTCTCTCTCTCTCTCTGTCCCTCTCACACACCCGTTTCATGCTAATACTAATACAGTACGCAGATGGAAGTTCCAATAAGATATCTGCAGCCTGTGGAGAGAAATGCAACGACTACAATGCAGAAATGATGTCAATTGAAACAGCACTATACCATCTCCGTCCAGTTTTTGACACTCGTCCAAACAAAACGAGTATAGTGGTTTTCACTGAATCACTATCAGTCTTGCAAGCGATAGAAAATGACCATCATATACACGAAGACTTGACACATACGGTTCGGCTTACTGTTTGGCACCCATCACCTGATAACATCATGTGGCGTCGACCTGGTGACGCAGTGGATTCCCGGACACTTAAACCTACCTGGAAATGACAGAGCGGACCAGACAAGACACACTCGCCAAAAGGGGATCTAGACAGGAACAACCCAGCATTCCAACTTCATACAACACTGCAAAACAAATAATTAAAAGCAACAGCAAACAAGATTGGATGAACAGGTGAGCGTTGGGAAAGACAGGCAAGACAAACATATGACCACAACAAAGTGAAATGACAATATCAACCATCTACAGAGAAAGAAACAGACCACGATCTTCCGCCTTCGAACAGAACATATACTCCTCAACTTTCATTTGAACAGAATAAAACCAGAACTTTCACCTATGTGTCCTTTGTGTGACTATGCATATGAGACTGGATCATCACCTTTTCCACTGTACAGTCCTAAAAGGCATGAGAGCTACACTTCTCCGTCCGAGACCTAACATTGACAACACACTCTACGGAACATTACAACAACAGCAACAAATCTGCACTTATCACTACATGGCATTGGACAGAAGGACGAGAGTCCAGCTGTTGCTGGATCGATAACAACAACAACAACAACAGCAACAACAACAAGATGCATCCTGCTCACTCCCACCAGACCTTTCTCTTTCGTTTTTTCTCGTTCTCTTTACAATACATATAAGCCTCTGCCGTAATTCTTTGACAGATAAGAGTTCCCATAAGTGACTGCCATTTTTGGACCTCAATCAGGAGTCGTGCTACCATAACGATGAGTGCTTTGGAGTAGGCCTACTTGTACATGTACTGCATAGACAAATAAAAATGTGTCAAAAATAAAGGGTGATAACCCCCCCCCCCCAAAAAAAAAAAGCAAAAACAACAAACGACAAACCCCTGATGATTAGACGAGACAAGTAACCTGTTAATGATGTTCATAGATATTTCACATCTTTCAGTCCTGAACTCTGAGTATGCAGATAACTTATACATGTATATCTTCTAAAAAAAACCTTGACAACGTTTACTGGAACGTCGAATCCATATTATTATTATTAGTATTATCAGGGGCACCATTTGCTCAGTTGACATCATGCTAGACCAAAGAGTCTACATAACAAGAGGGGCCACTTCTCTCTTTGAGCCAATTAAAAAAGTGTCCTCAAAATTCGGTGGCGCCCTCTTCGCAAATGCACACCCTTCGCGAACAGAGTTACCCTACTTGAGTTAAAAAAATCAAAGTGAAACTAGCAAGTTTTTGAATACATTTCGGAAGAACGCTTTTTTAAAATGGTTACGCTGACAAAAAAAACTTCTTCTGGAGGAAAGGGTGATTGTTTTCTTCATTTAATTTGACTTGAGAATGAAAGGCGAGAGGTCAATACAATTAAAAAGAACTAAAACTCCACACTGAACGAACCCGAACTGCTGATGAACAGCAGTCGATCTGCGCACGCAAGGAGGTGCTATTCCTATTCTTCTTCTGGAAAAACGAAAGAGAGCTTCAAATTCAAAACAGACTGCAGCGCCATCTGAAGCAAAGAGCGAACTTCCGGTGGACACATTTTTGGCTGAGTGGCCCATCTTGTTATGTAGGCTACTATCTTTGGCTGGACTACGGAGGCGATGTCCCTGATTCGAATCCTCAACAGTGCCTTCTAAACTTGAGTTGTTTAGAGGAGTTTTTAAGGCTTTTTACCCACATGGCTCATTCCTATTCCTTCTATGGGATATGTTAACTTTGGAGATCCCTCATAACCTTACTCTGTTGAAACATGTACAATGTGGAAAAATGCGAATCCATAATATACTTTACAGTTCTATTAACACAGACCGTTTTTCTCTTAAAAAGTACAGTGGAAACCTGATATAACAGGGATGGTGGGAGTAGAGAAAATGTCCTGTTATATCCGATCCCTGTTAAATTAGAAATGCAAGGAAAGTAAGCATTTGTGGACTAATCCAGCTGTACTTATTCACGGGTAGTAGTTTCCTTTGCCACAAGTACCCACGAACAGGGGTTTTGGCACCAACTTTCTCCTTGCCTCCTTAAACCACGTCAGAAGAGCTAGGTCCACAGCATCTGCATCGGGTAGTCTCATCTTCTTTTGATCCGGAGCAAACTTTCCATTGGAGTATGCTGCCACTCTCTTCTCTCTATCCTTGATAACGGTGTCAATCGACCCTTGTGGAATGTCGAACTAACGACAAATCTCTGCCAGTGGAGCTTGCTTTTTTGTCAACAGCCTGGATTACTTCGTATTTTTTGTCAATTGAAAGGCATTTTCTCTTGCGCTTGACCTCGTTGGTGGCAGTAGACACATTACTCGTTTGTGTTGCTAGGTTTCGGGATAGATCGAAGTCTGCAGCACACCGCAGCCTTCTCTCGCTTCACACGCTGCGTGTGCTTGCATTGGCATGGCTTGCATGGCCTTGCTCCATCACTGCCTTACTCTCTCTCTCTCTCTCTCTCTCTCTCTCTCTCTCTCTCTCGCTTTCTCTTTCTCTCTCTCTCTCTCTCTCTCTCTCTCTCTCTCTCTCTCTCTCTCTCTCTCTCTCTCTCTTACTTTTTACACATTGTTAACGAGCCTTTGTCCCTGCTATAACCGGTTGGGATCTGATGTGGCCCTGTTATTGCCAATAACTTTTAATAGAGACAAAGAGTAGGAAAAATCGGGGATTTAAAAAATCCCTGTTATTACCGGATCCCTGTTATTACCGGGCCTGTTATATATGGTTTTCACTGTAGTTCGAATTTTCAAAATTTCTGTTTCTGAATCTCCTTGCTTCCTCCTTGCTTTCTATAATATTATAGATCTAGTTGTAGGGTGCGGTTGCGGAGCGGTTAGTGCGCTCGTCCCCAAAGCGGAAAGTTCGGTTTCGAGCCTCGGTTCGGACACGGATTTTTTTTCGCCCCCTCCTCCTCACCCAGCAGTAATGGGTACCTGACTTCGAGTAGGGGAAGTAAAGGCGAAGTGGAAAGGAACTGGCCACCCTACCACAATATGCCGAAGACCCAGACAGTTGTCTCACTAACAAGGCAATCCCCAATGTTCGGATCGGATGCGGGAACAGCTTTATTACGAGAACCCACAGTGCAGTCTAAGCTCGTGACCCGGTTGGCCAGGTACTTGGTCAACCCAGGGCCATTCTGTGTTCACATCCAAACGGAGTCCGAATTATTCTTAATTATTCTTGACCACCTTTGAAGCTCTTCCTGTTGGACAAGCTTCCCATAAGCGAAAGCTGCCTCCAAATTAGCCTTTGTTGTGAACTCAACAACAGCCACTCCTCCCTACAACCCCCCCCCCCCCCACATACACACGCACGGAAATGAAGACAGTGAACTTGTTTGCACCTGTTTTTGATTGTTCTCTGTCCCGCGATAAAGTAAGGAATGCATAGATCGAGATCTTCAATCTTGAACCACCCCCCTTTGCCAAATGTTATTTCATATGTAAGTTGTCTTGACAGTCTCGCTGGATAGTCGCTTCGTGAACCCAGATGTCACAGGTGCTTCTTTCTGATTTTGATACCCCCCCCCCCCAACACACCCCCCAATACCCCTTTACCCCTAACACACCAACAAAACCAAACCAAACCAAAACTAACAATGCCTGTTTTCTTCGCTCCTCTACTTTAATACTGCAATAGAAGCACTCACTTGTTGATTTGGAGGATTGTACGAGGGCATTTTTATCGAACGAGTCTAGTTTCAGTAACAAAGAAAAAAAATGTTATTAAATTCAGGCGTTCATCTGCTTTAATTTACATAAGTAATGAAATGAGAAAATTTGGGATGTTGAGCATGAATCAAACAAAACCAACTCTCTTGTACCGCTGAAGACACTAATTTTAGTATAGCCACTAGCCCTTATGTCATAATTTTGTAACCAATAATTATTATTTGTCGTGCACTCTAAATTTTGCTTTGACGTCATCGAAGAGCGTAGGGCTCTTGTCTTTTAGTTGTAACATTAACATACTCTATCCTATGTGTAGATATTGGGGTTATTTGGTCAAAGACATTAAGTCTTTCTGAGCAGAAAAATGGAGATAATGTGAGGGATACTACATGTGCGATGGCTAACTGTGAGCAGCATAATTACTGCAAAATTGCAACGTAAGGACAGGTGCCGGAGTAGTTATTGAATACTTGCAGAGAAGAGTTTTAAAAGTTCTAAAGTCCCCAATGATGAATTACAAAACTTTCATTGGTGGTTGGAGGGCGTTAACTTTTTGTTTATTCTCCTTCTGTTTTACTGTCTGCACGTATTAGTCTTGCCTTTCCTTGCACGAAGAGAAATAGCTCTTTCGTCGATGTCTTTCTCTCTATTTTTAAGAGCAGACCAACACCCGAAAAAACCCAACAAAGAACGAAAACAAACTGCCCCCCTTCCCCTTCTATGCAAATAAGACGCCACATACAAATAACTTTAAACCCTAAGACTTCATTTCCCCACCGCAGAGTCTCAGTAAGTCGTCCCTGAATTTTTTGTTGAACACAGTGTAGACCATAAAGTTTGACGCAGCATTGACAGCTGTGGTGAGAAAAACAATGTCGAGAGTAAGTAAAAACTCGTATTGGTGCTTTTGTCCAAAATCGTAGCCCGGAGCCAGGTTTTTCATGTACACGGCGACCAAGAGCGGCGTATTGCAAATGATGAAAAGACATGACACACCGCTTACAACTTTAATTGTTCTCTTGTATTTTGCGGAGGTCCCACTAACTTTTCCTTTTTTCGCAACCTTACCCTCTCCCTTCAACTCGTGTGACTCTCCAGTCGTTTTGTGGCCCTGACGAAGTTCTCTGTGTAAACGACTGACGTGGACAGGTGGTGGTGGTTCACCATCGTTTTGTCCAGCAGCTGGAGATGATACTTCGGACGTCTCCGCTGTACGCATATTCCCGGAATGCTTCTGGAATTTCTTAGAACGATTGAGGCCCGAGGTCATTACAACAGTGTTCACAACCACCGTGACCTGACAAACAGTTTGTAGAAATAACGTGTTGATGATGTTATGAGCTGTTTCTACTTTCAACCGGTAGCTCGTGATCCCAACCGTCAGAACAGTCATGTTGGTGGCAAGGTCCGACTTCCAGACCAAAAACTGTGAGGAGAACACAGGAATGTACGTGGCTAAACCCACACCCCAGACGAGGAACAAAAGCATCTTTACACGTCTTGGGGTGAGTAAAGAGTTGACCTTGAGAGGCAGCACCACGCAGAGACATCGCTCCAGGGAGACCAGGACGGTGGTGCAGCTGGAGATGTCGTAGAACATGGACCGAGGCCAGGTGAAAAAGTACACCTGTGGAGAGGAAGAAAACTATGACGTTTTCGGATTTTTTTTCTCTCTCAAAGGTTGCTTAGTGCTGGATTTTTATGACCAAAGCGGATTCGATAGTGCCGTAAAATATCTTTCAATCAATCTGTTATTGGCACTGGTTTGATTAAAGGTTCTACTTAACTTTACACTTTGAACAAAATTTGCCTACTCCAGAGGTGAAAAACTTCGTCCTGAAGTATGATCAAAGAAGAAGGTCGAGGTTTGAAAAGGAAACAGAAATGTAATAGCATAGTATCAACGCAAATACAGCCCAGCACAACACAGCACAGCTCAGACAGACAGACAGACACAGGTAGATAAACAAGAAGAGAGAGAAATCCAGAGACTCGAAGGGACGGAGAGACAAGTAAATAGGAAGACAAAATCAGAGACACGAAAAGACAGATGCACAGACAGATTCAGAGACAGAAAAACAGACAGATGATAAGTAGATAGACATGCAGGCCAAAAGTGCTCACAAATGATGAGTTAAATGTGTAATCTTGTAGTCGTAGTGCGAAAATAATACAAAAGATTCTCAACTATCAGTAGAAAATCTTTTTCTTTAATAATACTATTTGGACTCGAATGTAAAATTAATTCCACCCCTGGCT
>NW_004797882.1:412746-426231 GCF_000002075.1 Aplysia californica | reverse complement strand
ACTGTGAGAGACAAGAGAGTGACAGTCACTGTGTTCTTACGCCAGTCTTGTCTCAGGAACACAGACGTGCTCAGCGAGTTCATGACCAGTCCAGCCACACAGACGAACACACCGAGAATCACAGACACATTCATGGTCGCCACGCTCGAGCAGAATGAACAACCAGTAGCAAGGCGAAACAGAGCTGGACAAAACTGGACTGAAAAGTTCAATAAATTGCTTTACTGCTCCGTTCAATTGGCTGTCCTCCGTGTTTTGATCAAGTTCAAGTGTAATCAATTTCCCGTTATTGTTTAAAAAAAGAAACAACACTTTTCTTTACTGCATGTCCATTAAGGGGGAGGGGGGGGGGGCTACACCCCCAATGACCCGATTCGGCTAAAAATTATGGAATATGAGTTGTAGGAATGTTTAGCTTCCCCATTCCCTCCTACAATTATTTCGTCGCATAAGAACCCACACAATCCGTTTTTCCCCCCATACCGGGCACGTTTGTCACCACTATTTCCTCATAAAGTCAATATTTTATTTTTCTTTATCGGCCGTTTTCTCAAAACGCGACTTTTCTCTATACTTTTTTAAATAACTCCACCATTTTTCATCCAATCGTCATGCAATCTTCACAGAATGAAGGGAAGATGTAATACTAAAAATTTGACTGTTAACCTTTTGATATATGGAATAGATTTTTGTTGGTGGTTTCTGGAGTGTGGATTTTCAGGGATTTTTTGCAAATTTGAATGCTACCTCAGGAAAAAATTCATGAAAATTTTTCTAATTCGTTTAGGAAAAAAACAACAGACAAAATTTTAGATCTAATGTTTGTTGACGCGCATACAAAAAACCAATCAATTTCAAAAAGCAATAAGTGCGGTATTCATTACGTAAGGCATGTCAACAAAATCCAATATCGCCGCGTATCCATGGAAACGAAACTTTTTTTCAAATTTAATTGCGGATTTTAAGACTCCTTACTATGCTTGTTATATGAGTGAAATTTGGTAAAATTCGGTCCAGTAATAAGCGAGATAGCCTTCAGGTATAGCCCCGCCCCCTTAATTAAAGAGAAATCTCTATAAGTATCGCCTTTAATCGGATACTCTATGCGTCATTTCTTTCTTCTGACAAAAGAAAAACCCCCCAAAATTAATTAGTCATTCATTATTTAGAGACATTATTCATGACTTGTTCAATGTTCAGAACTTTTTAAAGAATATTTTAATATTGTATAGGTTCATTAACGTCTCTTGTAACACTGTAAGTTTATCAAAGAGGTGAGACTCTCGAATGTCCGCCTATGACAGGATCCTAGCCAAATGGGGAAAATCGTGAAAAGTGCCTTTCGCAGGGACACAAACGTTGGGTCAAGCTGATCCTAAAACCGCCGAACCCGCAATGGTCAATTGTGAGGGATATGCGGGATTTAAAGCACCCAGGAGTAAGGATTTGTCAATCAAAATTCAATCAACATATTAAAGCAAATACAATGTAGTTACTGCTACATTATGTCCTGAAATTTACCCACAGTTAGACCACTAATGTAAGCCAATTCATGCATTTTGTTTCCTTGAACAAGATGTCCATAAAATAGCCATCTATTCAAATCTCTTCTGAGACGACAGACAACCTTCTTTGTAAAATGTGGGAAAGTACACCTACTAATGAACGTTAAGCTTATTGCCCCACGTTATCGTCGTCATCGTTGGTATTAAGTGAGTTTACCAGGAAACGAAATGTTTCTCCAATTCCTCAATATTGTATAGAAAGGTGTAATTGTTACCATACTTCTACTAAAACTAAAAACAGAATGGAACTTATATGCCATTGTCGCCAACCCCCCACCCCAACCAACCTAAAACGTTCAATTAAAAACACAGTTGCGTAATTTTAAAAAAGGCTGTCGTAAGAAATCTGTAAAATAATATAATAATTTTAAAAAATGTAGATCTAGACAATATTATTATAATAATTACGAAGACTTTTTTTTATTCCATCCTCCTCCTCCTCCCCCCTCCAACCCCGATGAAATTTGGACTACTAGCAGGCACTTTGGATCAAATAATGTACAATTCGGTTGAGGTAAGTTTGACATGATGTACAACCCTTCAGACCGATTCAAGTATGTGATTTTGTAATTGCTGGGGACAATTTTGAGCGTTACTTAATAAGTTATAATCTTCAGTGACTACTTTCTCCACATCAGGCGCAATTAACAACAATTTTAAACCAGTTTGTGTCTAAACCAGTTTGTGTCAATGTGCTTTTTGCCGAGAAAGTGCAAGGTATGTTAAATTAAATGTTTGAAAATTGGTCTCTGCTTGGTTTTACTTTAGGAAACAGTAAAGTAGACAACGTATTTGATCTAGGTACACATTTATTCATGTAATAGCGAATTTTCAATGCTAATATGCTTCTGTGAGTTTTTGGTTTTCAAAATCACTTTAAGGGGGAATGTGTCAATTCTGTCTCTGCAGTTACGGCAAAGCTTGTCAATGTAGTGGAGGGGGGATTCCACCGGCTAAAATTGCCACGCACACAAAAAAGAACAGATAATTGACTAAAATACAATAATAGTATCTTGAATAATTATTTGCAAACAAGGCAGGTCATTGAATACCTGGCACTTGCAATAAAGCAGACTGGCGTATCCTCAGTCTTCTACGTGGTTTTAGAGGCACTTGCCAGGCTCAGTCCTCTGGTCTGGTTTTCTTCTTACAAGTGAGAACATTGTTGATCTATAAGATCTCCTTTGTCCGTCTCATGACTCAGTTCCAACACTTTTAAAGCCCTAGAGTAGGGCATACACCCTGTGATTTTTCAACTCCTAGTGCACCTTCAAACGTCCCAACTTAAATTTAACAACCCATATTGCCATTTTCTGTATCAGAGACAAGCTGGGCATTAATTTTTGGCCTTGACACTTAATTAAACGAATGGAGATAATTCTGACTGAAAATTTGACTGTGCAATTGATTATTCCAATTGTGTTGCTTGTCTTAGATTATCACTTAAAGGTTGTTGTTGATCAATACCACTGAATAACTCGTTGCTAGAGATGTTTTTAGGATGTTTAGGAAGGTCTGTTGTGTTGCTCAAGGGTTGAAAGTGTGGGTTTGTTTTTTTATTACAGAAAAACATCTCTAATATTGCCGTGAAGGTAAAGTTCATGTCATTGAAATGCTACAAATAATTTAACAGTGGGATTTATGTCTTTTTACTTACAACCCCCCCCCCCAATAAAACAAAACAACAACAACACATTCTCTTTGTTGCTCAAAGACGGTTCGTGGCGTCGGTAGCCAAGTGGTTCGACTACCGGACTTGTAACCGTGAAGTAGAGCTTAAACTCAGTCCGATGTTGTGTCATTGAGAAAAGGCAGTCTATACAAATTTTCTATTTGGCTCAGTCCTTTCAGAAGTCCCACCCCTTAAATAACCTGATAGTATTGACAGGGGCGTTAAACCTAGGCCAATTGCATTTTCAAATAATGTTCCTGTAGCTGATCAAAAGGCGAGTTTTTGCTGCAGAAGAGGCATTTCTTTTGATGTTGAAGATGTGTTCCTTTTTTGCTTAAAGTATACACTTGCCAGTGTTGGACACGTTCTTTTAGCTTTCCAATTGACAGCCTTCCCTGTCCTCATTTCCTTTCCTTCTTTCAGTCCCTCCAGCTCAATCACGAGTAAAGTGCTCAGCATTCGTGAAGCTTACATATTGGTTTCTACCTTTCGAGTTGATATCACGCTCAATTATTGCGGGTAAATGGAATAGATGCAGCCTTTATGTAGGAAGATCAATGAATCAATGAATCAAACAATCAATTAAACAAACAAGCAAACAAACAAACAAACCAACAAACAAAAAAACCCAGCACGGTATTGAAATGGCAGTAAGAAACAAACACGTTAGAATAAGTTAATGTTATAGAATCTAGGCCTATCCCCCCCCCCCCCACCCCAAGCTCTCTTTTCGGTGTAGGCTACAAAAAACAAACAAAGGCCTCTATTCTTTTTGGACGCTGACAACATTAAATTTCATAAATTGGATGGTGGGACTTCTCGCAGATGTGAAAGGAAAACGTTTGCGGATTTCTCTCAAAGTTCAAATGATGAGTAAACAGCGATATTCGTGCAAAAATGAAACCTTGGTGTTTTACGCCCTCATAGACACAATTTAGATCATTTAGAAAGCGGGCTTCTGACCCTGCTAACGAGGGCCAACCTGGGTTGAGAGAGATACACAAATTTTAATTTCTCCCCACTCGGGAATCGAAAAATCTGGTCTTCTGCATGCGACAGCAAAGCACCCAACTACTACATCATAGAGGTTGGTATAGATGCCAAAAGAAAGACGGTGAGGTATAGTTAATTTGCTTGATTTATTCTGGATGAAATCGTCGTGCCTATGACCGTTGTGGGTAAAACGACGTCACACACAACCTAACAGTCTGCTTTTTTGGTGCAATTTTCAGGACTGAATAGGCCTTGCTCAACTTCCATGTTTTAAGGTATCCATGGCGCGTTCTTTGTTTGAATTAGACAAGCATTTGTCTATCTTTGAACTAACATTAACATTGCTATCCCAGGCATGACGGTATGGTGGTCTAAATGCTATAATTGTTATTCATACTGAGAATATAATATGTTTGTATCATTTTAGTTCTTGTAGTTTCGGTAGTCTAGAAGTTAGGCTACAGGACTTTTCAAAGCTGAGCTCGGTCCGGTGTTCTGTCCTAAGGAAAAGCCCTTAACAGGATTTTTTCCATTAGTCTCGGTCCTATTGGAGATGGATGTAAATTTCGAGGGTCCCGCCTCCTAAATAACCCTGTATTGCAAGGAATGTTATGCCTTTATAATTTGGCACATTTTATATTTCTTTCTTCCGTTACCAAGGGCAGATCGACATCAGGCTTCATCCGCGAGATTCAAAAAGCTATTGTTTCGCACCCCATATTGTGTTCTCATAACTATCTTCAGGCGTGGCTGGTCGGGCCAGCAAGACAGTTGTTAGTACCTGCAACATTGAGAGAAGGTCAAGTTTTTACCAGGGTCATTCTCGGTGCTTTTGGGACACATTTAATTTTTCTGCATGTTTACCGCGGAATTTTGGAGAGATGCTTTCTCGAACTTTTTACAATGTCAATCTCCAGGTCAAGACAGTCAAGGCTTTTGCCTCCCAGGACGAGAACCGACACAAAAGACCCTAACGTTTCTTGTAAAGATGTATCAATTGTATATTGCATGATATATATATATATATATATATATATATATATATATATATATATATATATATATATATATATATATATATACATGTATATATACACACGACGGGGGGTTCAAGAAGTCTTTGGTCTAAGTATGAAGGAATAAAGATACAGCTTTGGAACTTGGCACACGTACTTTTATTTCTCTATATAGTTACCATGCAGAGTAACACATTTCTGCCACCTCTCTTTGACCTTCAAAAGTCCTTGAGAGAAAAATGACTCAGAATGGGCCCCTAACCAGCCTTCAACAGCTACGATGGCGTCCTTGTTGTCATGGAAATTACGTCCTTTGAGGGATTTTTTAAAGATTGGGAAACAGAAAAAAAGTTTGAGGGGGGCCTAGGTCTGGTGAATAAGCTGGGTGTGGTAGGATTTCAAAGCTGAACTGTTCTGCTGTCCGGACTGCTTGTTGTGCCCTGTGCGCAGGGGCGTTGTCATGCAGTAGGAGGACCCTCTTTCAGAGTTTTCCAAGCCTTTCTCTTACCAATTCAGACTGTAATTTATCAGTAAACCCAAGAAGTAGTCTCCTGTGACTGTTTTTTCATTTTCCAGGTAGTCAGTCATGATGATACCTACACAATCCCAGAAACATGATAGCATGACATTTCCACTTGACGGTGTTACCTTTGCCTTCTTTGAGGAGTGTGAAGAAGGGGTTTTCTATTGCATGGATGGCATTTTTTAAATTCTGGATCAAAATGATAAATCCATGTTTTATCCATGGTCACTATGTTTTTAAATAAATTTGTGAAATTGGACTCTATTCGAATGAGAGTTTTGCAGGACTCAGCCCTCTGCTTCTTTTGCTCACTTGTCAAAAAGGTGGGGTACCCACCGCACAGACACCTTATTCATGTTAAGATGATCGTGGGGAATCGTTTCAATTGACCCTACACTGATTCTCGTTTCATTTGAGAGCTGTTTAACTGTTATACGTTGGTCTTGTAAAACCAGTTTCTTCACTATGGATACATTTTCTTCAGTTACCACTAAGGATGAATGCCCTTCACGATCTTCATCCATCACCAACATGCATCCAGATTTTAATTTTCTTTCCCAGTATGTCACAATATTATAACTAGGACATTTGAAATTCGTTAACCTACGGCATGTAAAAATAAGCTTTCTATATAGGCCAACACTTTAAAGGGACCTAAACCGCTTAAAAAGAAGATAACAATCCTGTCCAGGATTATGTTTTGCTCATATTTATTTTCTTATCACTTAAACGCGTGCTTAATTTTTAAACAAAATTATCGATTGGCTTAATTCGGTTTGATTTTTGTGCAACTTGCCAGATGACAAGAAAAAAGTTAGTCCAAAAGAAAGTCCATAAAATCGTTATGAATATAAGCACAGACATCAAAGTTTCCAGAGACGTGAAACATCCACCTGGGTTAGTTATGTAATAATAACAATAAAATATAAATGCCGCAAACAGAGTTATTAGATATCTTCGAGATAGCCCCAATTTCATGTAAAGCACATTCTGACACGCTAGGTGAAATTGACAATCAGGTATTGACACTGATCCGGAAGAATCTCTCTTGTGTCCTCTGTGATGGTTTCTCTCAATTCTTGGATACTTTCCAAGGATTTCCCACACACTGCGTTCTATCTAACAGATCAAATTGTATTGAAAGTCCACAGGACTGAGGTCCAGACCGTTTAGGGTCCAGTTGTGCTCAGTCTGACTGACTGTCCTGAAACCAAAATGGTTGCTGATCTATCGCAGAACAGCTCTGGCGTCATGAGGATAAGCCCCATCTTGCTGGTTCTTTCTCCCTTCATCATCAACAATTTAATAGTCCAAAGCTTCTCCAGAACTTTAATAAGATGATGAAGGATCGGTCACAGTTCACCGAATCACGCACCCCGCCTCCCTACTAACCTTTTCAAGAGTGCGTTGTTTTTACAGGCTGCTACCGTGTGTTACCCGGGGCTTTAGAATTCGAGTTCTTATCGTCTGTGGACCCAAACCGTTCAATATTTGCAGTCCATTTGAAAATAGACTTTTTGCTTATTATGTTTGTTTCAGATATCTATCCCGTATGCCCGATCGAGCAAATAATGCACAGGTTTGCACAGAGGTGAACTGCTTTGTCATCTTTCCGTTGTGCCTCAGCAATGAACCTTTTATAAAATATAGTCCGGGTGGATGTTCTAGCTATCGGCGGTCAATTTTGATGTCAATTGAGTAATACAAAAGAAAGTTATTAACATATATTTGAACGAACTTTTTTTGATCATCTGACAATATTATGGCATTCTGTGATAGCTGACTTCTCGACCCATTTCCATGTACCAGCATGAAGTTCTGTGGTCACGTTAAGAATGCCCTCTAGGAGGTTGTGCGTGAGCACATACACGTTTTCCGTTAGGCAAAAGTTGTTGTGTGGGCTGTCTTGAAAGTAAACGTGTAGGCCCTAAGTGATAAGATAAATACTTATTATGTCTAACCTGTGTGTGTGGGGAGGGGGGGAGGAGAGTGTATGTTGTGTGTGTATGTGAGTGTGTGTGTATGTGTGTGTATATGTGTGTGTGTATGTGTGTGTGTGTGTGTGTGTGTGTGAGAGAGAGAGAGAGAGAGAGAGAACAGGCTACAAGGGGCTCTCCCAGATTCATCTCGTCATGGGAGTGGTCCTCGTTATTCGTCCATTTTGCCAGATAGGCCGAGGCACCGTGTGTATCTCTGCCTTAGGAGTGTGTGGGCGCTTAGCAGTTCTTTTCGATACTGTGATATTTAAAATGTAGCGCGTTTTTCTTTTAATATTAGGTTCAGTCTACTTTAGCATATTTTAGCATATTGACCATAATTATTTTGTCCCCATTTACAAGCAAAGCTACTGCTACTCTCGTGCAAATCATTGTGAACTCGTTGAAGTCCAATTTTAAAATCCCAAAGTTGAAACATCTGCACAAACTCCAGACAAAAATGAGCGTTTCATCGAAACCAGGTCGGCCCAGAGGATTAAATCAGGTTTGTGTCGCATTAGATGACCTGGCTAAGCTGATTTGTTTAGAAGATATTAACGTTCCTTACCTTGAACTGTAACAGAAACATTTCTCGGGAGCCATTTAAACTGAATAGTAATTGTATGTTTCAGTATAATAATACAAGTTGTATAATAACGTCATGCCGCGCACTTTTTAAGTCAACTCTTTACAAATGGTACGGAGCTTTCAGGCGGTTTTTTTGGCGGGGGGGGGGGGGGGACTCTCGTTGTCTAAGGTTTACGGCGTTAGCCTCTTATTCAATAGGTCCTAAGTTCGAAATCTGACAGCAACGGACAATTTTCTTCTCTAAAATGTTACCCTTTCCTTTCCTTTCCTATTCTAACCATGTTCTGTCGTCTGCTTTTTTTGTCTCCATTTTCTGTCCCCTCCCTCTCCCTTTTGCCCCCTTCCTCTGAGCCCCTGGTTCTTTCTGCAGCCTTACTCCTGCTACTCCTTGGCTCCATAATTCTTACTGCTGTCTTTCAGTCACATCCCTGATTTTAATCTTAAGGTAGGTAAGATCTAACACCTGGCCTTCTCGGATAAGGCAAAAACAGCCCCAAGGTCACATGTGCAAGTTAAGCACGTTAAAGTTTCCTTGGGGATCCAAAGATCGATGAGAATAGGCTTCGGCCGCCACCCGGGCAAAATTCGAAATTCCTACCAACCTGTCAACGTTTGATGTGTCCTGCTCGCTCTTTAATACCTTATGCAGTTGTGAGGCCGTAGAACAACTAACAAAAAAGAGCTTTCGATCTGTCTGCTCCCAGACAAGTCCAACAATTAAAAAAAACCCCCAGCAAGAAACAAAACAAAACAAAACAAAACAAAACAAAACAAAACAAAACAAATAAAAAACTTCCAGTTTCTTTTGTTCTGCACAAAATTCAGGGAAAGAAGGGGGCTTGGACAATTTCTAAGCTGCCATAGCAAGATATTCTCATTTCAGCCTCGACAACAATAGTAAATCGGTTTTCATCGTATATGAATTGACCTGGATTTTGAAGAAAAAAAAATGAATACAAAAACAAAACAAGAGCAACAATAACAACAACAAAAATACACTTTACAATTTTTATGCCAAAAGACATTAATTAAATTGTCTTTAATTTCAACGAACTATCTGCATCACGAACACATCCGTCATCTCTGGAACAATGGAATTCTCAAAGAAAGATTTGAGAATGCCATCAACGGTTATGATATAATACTCTTCGACAACAACAGTGACAACATTCGACACGGGATGGAAATCTTGAAAAAACTCTTTGAGGTTTGTGAGCCGAAACTCTCCACAGTTGCAGAATAATCTAATTATGATTGTTGAGTAAATATAAAACGCTATCTCACGACTTTCTTGTTTGTGTACCAGGTGATGATACTCATGGCCCTTGCAAGATTACCGCTACCGGCCAGACTGCAATATGTAGTGTGCCGTCGAATAGAAAAACGGGTAGGGGGTAGGGGTGGTGTCTTACAAATAAAGGACAAACTTAAACCCTTCTATTAATGACAATGACAATGACAATGACAATAACAATCTTCATTCATCTGTCACGGAGAAATTTATCTTAGTCTTTTGCAATGGCAATGGATGTTACAAAGGTCAGGTGTACTCATGCATGCACACACCAAGACAGGACATTATACTTATGTATTACGTGCAGCAACACCATCACTCTGCATCGCTCTCTCGATCTCTCGATCTCTCGATCTCTCGATCTCTCTCTCTCTCTCTCTCTCTCTCTCTCTCTCTCTCTCTCTCTCTCTCTCTCTCTCTCTCTCTCCCCTCTCTCTCTTCCATGTAGCATTGTGTGTTCAGTAACCTTTCTGCAGTAAGTATGAATGAATACCTATTCTGTTTGTTCTTGCTTTCTTGGAAATGAGTCATTTACTTTGGGTTGATAATTGAAATTCCGATGTCACTAAAAATTTTTTCGCACACTTTCTAAAGCACGCTGTTTAATACTTACTTCTGTGATGGTTTTAATATAACGCACATTATACTATAAAACTGGTAACAAAACACATCCCTTGGGACCGCCAGTGTTACAACGATGGCGTCACATTTTCTGTTGCAGCGTAACGTTGTGGTCTGCCTGCAAAAGTTCTAAAACTCACGGTGCGACATAATAACTGACTTTGAGACTCAAGAGTTTTTAAATGACAAAATGCGGTTAAATTGTAATTGTCTAAATGCTGAGGAAAAACATGAACAAAAAGTACCCTCGTAGGTGTTTTAAGGTGCTTCAGTATTGAATCAGGAAAACATAAGTAGGCCACAGCGTCTTCCACGCTCTTCTTTTTGTTTGTTTGACAAATTACAGTGGATCTATATTTCTATGAACACAACATTGGACAGACCTATTTAAGAGAATCAATTTTTTTGAGGCACTCAAAAGCAATAGACATTAGAGCAACTGGTCTTTAATCGTTTAATTAATATATTTTAGGCTTTAAAATATTGATCACAAAAAAATCTTTTAAAATGTCGGTAATACAAAATTTAGGTTGTCCTCACTGGGGTATAATCCTCAGCAAGACATAAACATCAAAAGCAGGACACTTCTCAGTGGTGATTACATATTTAGATTCTATGTGTGTGCATATTTATGGTGCATCGAGGTAAAATCAGGTTCTCATCAAAATAAGGAACGCGTATGAAACAGCATTTTCCCACCCACTGGGCTTTTTTCCCACTTGATTTTGGCTCAACGCTTTTTGTGTCAATTTAAAACATATCTATCTATCTATCTATCTATCTATCTATCTATCTATCTATCTATCTATCTATCTATCTATCTATCTATCTATCTATCTATCTATCTATCTATCTATCTATCTATCTATCTATCTATCTATCTATCTATCTATCTATCTATCTATCTATCTATCTATACATATATATATATATATATATATATATATATATATATATATGTATATATATAAATTAGGTTTGGATATTAGTGGAAACATTGACCAACAGCTCGCAAATTTTATATTTGCAGTTTCTAGAGGCACTCAAGCTTTGTAAGTAACCGAACTTTTGACGGCTATTTTCTCGCATATTTTATCTTTAACACCAGAGGACCTTTACCTCCATCACTCGCAAATACCTCGACTGCTACACAAGATATATGAATATTTTCTTGACCAAAACCAAGACAACCGAACAAGCCTGAAGATATCAAGAAGTCCATCTGCCCAAACAATAACGAGTGCCTGCTTCCACCGTGTCGTGACACATATGGGTTTGTGTCGAATGTATATGTTATAGAAGAGTATCTGTATTTTGTGTTCTAATGTAGTTTGTTCTACCTTTTTAAAAGTCAACTTGGTTTATAATGCTTTTTTTGGTTCGTAAAGGACACGATAACGGTTCCTAGCTAAAAGAACAATTCATCACACATCGCTGTCTTTCTGTTAAAAGTCCAAGACAGCCAGGTCTGGGTCTTACAGACAGGGTCGGGTCAATTATTCTTATCTATAAATAAAAGTGTCATTGAAAGGTGTTCATTTATTTTTTTTATAGAGATATCTTATGCAAATAAATATAACCCCTAGTGAAGATGTTCACATCAATAACTTCATGTTCACCTATAGCAATACTCATCAATCATTATTCAGACTGCAGGAAGCGTTCTAGGTGTAAATATATTAATTTTAATCAGTTCATTCTATCCAAGTAGAGAAACAATAATCAAACAACTCTTGAAAGGAAGCTTTTACAGTTTTTATTCCAGTTTTTTGAGAATTTTTTCGCCTGCGGTGTTCATTGTGCTTTGAGTAGTGAGTTCGTCTCAGTCGTCATGACACAACGTATGACACTGTCTTCCATTGTACGCTCAGACTCATTACGGAATCACGTTGTGTGGAGCAGCACAAAAGACTGAGCACTCTCTTCTTAATATTCAAGAACAGGCTCTTACTCTAAGTGGTTAAGCTTTCAGTTTACAACTGCAAATTTTGAATAAGTCGTCCCTGAATTTTGTGTTGAAAATCGTGTAAACGAAAAAATTGGAAGCTGCATTCACAGCAGTAGTAAGATTCACAATGTTGATAGCGAGTAAAAACTCATTTTGATGCTTTTGCCCAAAATTAAATCCTGGTGCAAGATTTTTCATGTACACAGCGACTAAGAGCGGAGTGTTGCAAATGATGAAAAGACATGACACACCGCTTACTACCTTAATAGTTCTCTTGTATTTTGTGGAAGGTCCCGTGATTTTTTCTTTTCTCCTAACTTTACTTTTATCATTTAGTACACCTCGTGACTCCCTGATGTCTTTGTAACTTTGAGAAACGTCGGCAGGTAAAGGGTGTTTATTTTCGTGTCCGGCACTCTCTTCATCATTGACTTGAAAAGGTGATGGTACCCCAACGTCTTGTACCGCTGTAGACGATACTGTAAACTCTCGTGCAGTAGACATGTTGCTGGAATCATTCTGGAATTTCGTAGAACGATTGAGGCCAGAGGTCAAGATGGCAGTGTTAACGACAACAGTGATCTGGCAAGCAGTTTGCAGAAACAGAGTGTTGAAAATGTTATGAGCTGTTTCCACTTTCAGCCTGTAACTCGTGAGCGCAACAGTCAAAACGGTTGTGTTCGCAAAGGGATCTTGTTTCCAGACCAAGAACTGTGAGGCGAAAACAGGGATATACGTGGCCACACCCAAACTCCAGACGAGGAACAAAAGCATCTTTACACGTCTTGGGGTGAGTAAAGAGTTGACCTTGAGAGGCAGCACCACGCAGAGACATCGCTCTAGGGAGACCAGGACGGTGGTGCAGCTGGAGATGTCGTAGAACATGGACCGAGGCCAGGTGAAAAAGTACACCTGTGGAGAGAAACATTTGGGTTCATGTTGAGGAGGAAGTTACGAGTTCTGTTGTCATATATTCGTTTTTCAACTATTGGGTTTAATTTTCATAACATAAAGCTAATTTTCATTCTTCTTTTAAAAATGTCTCAAGTCATTTTATTTTGCGCATTTTGTAATTTTTTCATGCCACCTGAAGAATTTGTTTTGCTGGGAGCTAAAGGCCGTGATGATTATCTTTTAAGATAACGTTTCAGATCAATCTAAGATCTTTTAGACATGGTAAAAAGTGAGCGGGGGGGGGGGGGGGGGTGTCATTGAGAATCTAAAATCTCATATAATTTAAATATGAGAAAATATTTACCTGGATTGACCTAAGATCGACTCCGTGGGAG
>NW_004797882.1:408199-412646 GCF_000002075.1 Aplysia californica | reverse complement strand
GAGAGAGAGAGAGAGAGAGAGAGAGTCGGATTAATAGGGGTTAAGGGGTTGACGAAAGGATTGTTTAGATGAAAAGCAACAAAACATTATCTGTAAAGTGATAGGAATAAAAGAAAATTATCATGATCCTGAAATCTTTCAACATTAAGACGTCTTGAGGAAAAAACAGAATTAAACAAAATACAATAAATAAATTAACAAACTGGTTCATTTGCTTCGCGCACCTTGGAGTGATTTGATACACTGAAGGAGAAAATCTATTTTCTATGCAGTTTTATCTATTTGCCGGTGCATCATGTGTTGCCATCGCTACTCATTCAATATTACCGTCCCTTATTTCACAGCTTTCTGAAGTATCACATTGGCTTCACCACGAACTGTTTTACAGCAACGATTCCTACTCCATGATACATCTTAACTATCCAATAGTTGCCGAAGTTGGTGAAGTAATTTCATTGTTCCATACGATGATATGTCAACATATTTATCACCGCCTGTCGCATTTGTCTCAACTGAAACAAAGAAAGGCGTTTTATAAAGAAATAAATCAAATTTAGATACAAGTATTGTCATTGTTGTTATTTTTACTGCAGTCACTTCCATGCAGAAGAAAGGCCATCAGCTGTTTTCGAAAACAAAAAGTAATAAAGTGTACAAAATACTTTTTATTAACTAAAGCTTTAGGTTCACGAAGTGCATGTAGCCTACGTAGAGTTTCAGAGATTTTAAAAGTTGATTTTTCAGCTTGAGCGTAAACGTGCATTTTATGACAATGTAGCAAGGTAACTTTTTCCACATTCAGGGTGAAATCATAATTTAAGAACAACGTCTTTATTTGAGGAAAAACTGTAGGCCTACCTGGATGGGCCCAAGATCGACTCCGTGGGAGCTCGCTGTTGCTATCAGGGGGTCGCTGCTGTAGTAGAGCAGGCTCCAGGCCAACACGCAGATGTCTGAGACTGTGAGAGACAAGAGAGTGACAGTCACTGTGTTCTTACGCCAGTCTTGTCTCAGGAACACAGACGTGCTCAGCGAGTTCATGACCAGTCCAGCCACACAAACGAACACGCCGAGAATCACAGACACGTTCATGATTAGATCCGAGGTAAGAAAATCTAACCTGTTTCTACTTCAGCGGTTCTTCGATTTTTTTTAAAAGATGGGGTAGTACCAGGTGTCTTTTCAGGTCAATTAAAAAGTAACCAACCTTCATCTATAAGTTAAAGGGGACAATTTTCTTTCTTGCAGATGTATTGGTCTTAGACAAGAATTCACAAAATGTACATGCCATCCATAACCAGTGAGTTCATTTTTGTTAGACTTTCAGAACAAACCGAAATAACTGTTCTATCTGAAATGACTTAATTTTGTTACTTTTAGTCGCTGTTTCAATCGTCAGGTTGAAGGAAACCTGTATGTTTTGCAACAGGTCCGTGTGTGGAGTTGCCACATTAGATATTACGAAAATTTGAAAACTCTTTAAAGTAGCGATTTCATCTGAGATGTATCCTGGACATTAGAGTTATATAAACTCAGACAGATGTGCATTTTTTGCACAAAGCTTTCTGAGAAGCCGGGGCGAAGGCTGACTTGCTTGACAGGGTAATCAAAGTGAAACGGGGCCAGATACTATGGCCTGGAGATATCACACAAGAATCTCACTCGAGGCGGCGACTCTTAATAAGTTGTGTGAATGAAAACAAATCCGGAAATCAACCGCCAAAATAATCGGGATAGTGTCTCATTAAATATCAATTCCAACTAAAATTAAATTTAACTTTAGAAGTGAATACACAAACCCAAAGTAAGGAAGCAGAGATGTCAGTACTAGATCTTTGGGAGAACATAACAATTATCATTTTTTAAAATTTTACTTTTGGCTGTTTTTATCTAGCTTTTCGCGGCCAGGAGCTGGTGTCATGATCGAGGTCACGATCTGATTATAGGAAGGTAAAAAGTCGAGGAAAAAAAACAACAAGCTCTCGCAGCAGTAAAGAGATTATTAGGAGTTAGTTTCCCTCACATCTGTAAGGTAGACTCGACCAGTGTAATAGTTCACTTACATAATCAGGGCTTGGGACTGATTATAACTGTCGCCCGAAAGGGGTGAACAGGGTATATGTGGCAATGAAACTGTTTTGACTGCTATGCACATATTCCCTTCAACTCTATTGGTAGACTCTTCCAGCCTCACTTTAAGCTTACTTAATCAAAGCTTGTGACTGCTTATTGAGTGGCCCGGGAGGGGTGAGCAGGCTATTTCTGTGGCAGTGAAACCGTTTTGAATGTTAAGCATAGGCCTACTGTTCATTGTTGATTATAAACGTCTTTTTACATTTAATTCATAAGTTTTACGTTTATAAGTGAATTTGACTGCTACAACGTTTCAAAATTAGGAAGGGAAGCAGTGATTATTTGATTTTATAGACGCTTCGCCACTGCTAAGAAGCACATGCAAATACAGCTGATAAATAGAACCCAAGCCTTAAAATCTGTCAAGAACACACTTGTCACAAAAGTTATTAAGACCCTTGATCGTTGTTCAGGAGTTATTAAGTACTACAACCGAACGGCTTTGCACTTCCGATACATTATTAAATATTATTGTGTCCTATCTAATGCGTTACCCAGTGCTTTCAATCAACTCACAGACCAATCCAAAATGACGAATCATCCAAGTTCTTTATGCAAACCTTCTAAATTTATGTCTTTCCCTAAAAATTCTCAAAATGGCTCTATAATAACTAAATCATAGATCTACGTGACCTTTTCTCTCAAATGTCTAGTGATACCACCTTGAAAATTTTTCTTTTGCAGAGATCTTTTCAAGATTTTAAAGGAGAACCACTTTTGGTTATCTGATCGAATGTATAACTTATTAAGTATATTTGAACTTATAAATTTCACATCGATACTAGTGGGTTTAAACAAAAAATTGTGTATCGACCAGGAACAATTTTGGATCTTTCTTTCAACAATCTTCCTTTGAATGTATTTATCTATCTAAATAGCATATACGCATCATTACTGTTGGAAAACTGATTTTTAACATACGAAGAGAGAGAAGCAAATCCATTCACTTAAAGCAGTAGCAAAGACGATAACGTTTTTGTATTTTGCTTTAAAAGTGATTTAACTGCTTATCAGTCCATCCCCTTTTTGTAATTTTGACACAGGAGATATACTACCCTTACAGATCCATGCTAATGCTTCTCAATTGTGAAAAATGCAGCTATGACAACTATAATAATATCAAAAATTACCACTGAATCAATTAAACAAGATCATTATATTGTTTGCAGAGACAGTTCAGATGATAATGGATAATGACTGAAGATATGGTGTACACACAAATCTTCTAGACATAATCTAACATTTCTCCCTGTTCATGGTGATGAAATCCATGCAGCCTTTTGACAACCCCCCAGTATTTCAATTTCAAAGATTTTCCATTCTATAAATTTGGTCGTATAGCGAAGTATTCATCATCCCCCCAAGGATATTGGGAAAACAGTAAAAGGCATTAAAGTAAAGTATGGGAACAAAGTACATGGTGTGTTTGTATTCACCTTAGCGTTCACTGTTCGAATCTACCTGTTTGGAGACTAAGGATGCTGCCTTTATACAAACATATTTCATAATTTTAAAGTCTTTCAGTTAATTCTCAGGCTTGGTAAATTAATGTGTTCTAGGAGAACCAGATTGTCAAATTCTAAACGATCATAATATGAGCAACAGTTGTCAGATGACTTGGGCACAAAAGTTAATTTTTATATGAAGCGTTTGTTAGCAACTTTCTGGGCAACATTCTGGCTTGCTGAATAAATTTATGGTCGGAATTTAGTTTTAGAAAAAAGGTTTTATTGCGTGTTTCAATTATGTTCCCAGTTATAGAATAGTCCGTCTTTTAAAATCGTCATTAGAGAAACATAATTCAAGTAAATTATTAAGAACAACGAAGTAGTGACTCCACTCAGCAAGACGCTGTGTCTTAAGGTTCTGCTGCAAACATTATTTTCAGCTATTCAGTTCCCTCTGTCTATGCTACACACTGTACTGCTTAGGATCTTCGTTGTTGTCAAGAAAACTCCAACCCCTTAGTCCGATTCCCAATAGGAAAGTAAATTATATTATTTTACACCCCCCCCCCCCACACACACACACATACACACACACACACACACACCAAAACTGATGTACGCAATGCGTAGCTTCATTTTCAGAACTCTTTTGAAATCAGGGTTCTGGTGTTTGATCAGAAAGACCGCGTTTGCCAGACTGTTATTTTTGTTCTGTTTCTCTTCCTGTAAATGGCTATAATCAGCTCATCATACTCCGAAGTGATCTTTTTTCTTTTCCTTTATTACTCAATGCAGGCAAGAAATAATGAGAGTAAGGAGAGGGAAGGAGGAGACCATACTATACACAATATGTGATTTGTTAGGTA
>NW_004797882.1:401230-406961 GCF_000002075.1 Aplysia californica | reverse complement strand
ATTCATTTTAACGCTCTCTTTGCCCCTCTACTTCAGTCATTTTTTTCTGTTTGTAATTATTCAGGATAAGGCCTACCTACTCTCACACTTCTCTTTCAGCCATTTTTTCTGTCTGTAATCTTATTTCTCTCCCTTATCAACAGACCATCCTTAATTCTATGCTTCCCATTAGGCTAGAAATACCCGTTATTTTTTACTATGAGTTTTCTTTTAACATTTTGGGGCACGATGTAATACTATGGTCTCTTAGTTGAAACCTAAAGGCTGGATGTATAATATTATTATTTTTATATCTGCACACGAAACTTTGTGTAGGAAGGCACGGAAGACATAAGCCCATTTATGGGTTTGGCGATATCATGCTTTATTGAAGGGTTACAATTTCTAGGGGGTTTAAGTCACATTTGGCAAACATTGAGTTTTATATTAGAAAAGGAAACCCTAAGGTCTTTTCTATTAGTAAACCAAATTTTCTGCAAATATTGTAATAGCAACCAATCAAAATTGCAATTAGAAGGTAAATTTCCCTAGAACTACAAGGCATCAAAAGCCAATGTTGGACTCAAATACCAAATACCATGTATACCACATTCTATAGTGATAACAAGATATCCGTTTCGTGCTCTTTCTGTTCAAAGGAGACACGATTCTGCTTGAGGTAAGTCATTTTGAATATCATTATTTTGTTCTATAGAAAAGACACGTCAGCAAAATGACTTTTCACTACAACAGTAATGTAGTGATAGCAAGTGTTATACAAGCACTTTGAAGGCCATACCATTTACACATGGCTGGTATACCTTGCACGCGCACACACACACACACACACACACACACACACACACACACACACACACACACGCACACGCACTCTGTGCCAGTGCTCGTATTTTAGCCTTCACTTTGTGTCGGTATAGGCTCAACAGGTAGCTGTTAAGCCATAACACTGCCCTTAAAAACTGAATGTAGAGCATTTACAGACCCTGTTGAATGTTAGTTGACATGGATGTACGCCTCAAAGCTGAACAGAAATAAATTTAGACCGAGACAAGTCATTATTCAAATTTAAGTGTTCATTGTTAATCTCTGCAAGAGCTGTGTTGGCTAACGGGTGGTTGGCGGGTGCTCTGGTGTGGTTTGCTCCTTCTTTAATTCCAAATATCTGCCGCCCACCTTTTGTGTTTGTTACTCTCTTTTATTGTGTCTAATCTTCGGCATTTATATAATATGATTGTTTTGAAGGTACCATAAAAGCTTACTAAAACAAATAAAAAGCTGTATAGGCTTACTATCTTTGCAAATCCAAATCTCCTAGCACTTTTTGGAAGGTATAACTATTGATGTAGAGTTGAAAAAGAGGAAGCAAGGCACGTAACAGAAGCAAATGAATCAGGTTAGATCATCGCACAAATACATACACACCAACATACACACAGTTGTTGACACATGCATAACACACATGCAAAAGTACACACACTAACAGACATACATGCACACACAAACACACATACAAACCTGAAAAGATTTGATTAACTCATCGAAGACGCGCATTCTGGTCATTCGACAACGTCTGAAAATGTGCCGTTATGGGGCGCAACTTTATCATTTAAACAGGTTTTTTTTTGGCTTTGTTTGGAACTTTCAAAGGCGTGTTACAATATGCGTGCTATGAAATATGTAAATTCGTATTTTTGATTTGTGTATGATGGTTCGAAATGTACCGAAATTGTCTTTGTTCAGCTGCTACTCGGACGTATGTGTCCGCTACGTCTTCAAAGAGCTAAAAAAATTCCTCTAAGTTTTAATGTCCCCAGATGACAGTTCTTGCTGTTTTTGCTACGCTTTGTAAAAAAAACCCCACAAGCTCAACTTTCTTCTGTTTCACAGAATAACTGATCTATAGACAATGATCCCTGGTCCTGTTTTTCTGTCTGGGATCTTCTGTGCCAAAACGTTTTGTCTATTTATCAGATCTTTAATACAATACATTTCTAAGCGGAATACTATGAGTCTAAATCAAACTTTGTACTTGGTATTATTTTTTAAGTTCCGAAGTTTACTTTTCTTTTTAAAAAAGCGACAACAAAAACCCAAATTATTAAAAACAAATTATATTTCAAATCCTTGTTTTCCGGTCTGAGTATATTAAGCAAACTTCCATAGAGTCTTACGTGTTTAAAGTTAAAGGGCTTAGTTTTATGTATACGTATACCTCCAGGAAAACTTAACACGACTTCACAATGACTGCTCATTCCTGCTTATCATTTCACCCCCCCCCCCTCAGGAATACAGCGTTGTATCCCTCTAGGCGCATACCGCTGTTTTTCAATTAAGTACATATCGACTGCCAAGTACACATTTGCAACAGGGTGAACTGAAGGGAATACGATGTAGTATCTTTTCCATGGATACAAAGTCCTATGTTGAAGAGCCATGAATCGAACACACAACTTCTTTTTAGCTAATTTAGAACGCCTCACCACTCACCTTGCTTCCAGAATTTACTCAATATCATTGCTTTTTATGGTTGACAAAACTCACCATAAGATACGGGTTATAAGACAAAACCCCCTGGAGAAAAACTTATCCACAACCAACCTTCATCAGTCAGGTTTACAACCAAGTTCTTTGACCTCAGAGAAGAGAGCCGTAAACACGAGGCCTTACCCCCCATATCAGGACTAACGAGACCCTCAAGGGAAGTCCTGCATTAATTACTTAACCGTTGCTGAAAGTTTTCGATTAGTACACTGTTTGTTGTCTCTGCAAACTTTCATCAACAAGCCATGGGATAGAGATTCGTTCCCCACCAAGAAATCAATGGGTATCCCCTTTCTGATTGTCGACGAAGCTGCCATAAAGTTTACTGGCCCCTTATCGTAGGCCGACATCTCGAAAGAGACAATAACTTAAATGCTAATTACATTACTTAAAAGATTCAACAACCCCAAAAATTTAATCACACAGCATAATCAGGCTACTAAGCAATGTGAAGAACTCATGTACACCATTATTATTTTGTCGGTGGACTTTTCATTTGGCAGGATATTGCCTTAAAAAAAATCCAGGACCATACCCAAAGAGGTGAAATTCAGATTCAGAAAACTAATACAGATTGATTACGTGACGCAATTTTCAAAACTGACGGCAAACATAATATTTATTATACTTATGGTATTCTAAAAATGTCACAAAACATAAAGAGAGATGGGTCCATATAGTGAAGAGAATTACAAAACCATCACACGACTTGGAGATCCTTATTTAATGGTTCTCTGTTTCCATAATGACGTAGACTTTGATCCAATATAGGCAAGTAGTTTATATTTGTGTTATGTAAACCTGTAATTGGACAACCAGAACACGAACATGATGTCTCTGATGAAGCTTTATTGAACTAGTCCTGCTATTCCTAATGGCACAGTTATTTTTAATTAAAGATGCACTCTATGACATAACGCCGCGCATAATTGGTTAAATGATTTTTAAAGAATGCTTTTATGTCATTAGTGTTGTCGGCATAATAAGGAACGGGCCAGACAGTGTAATAAGCAAATTAGGGACGGCTGAGTGCCATCACAGAGGACGCGTTCTGGTCTTGAAGCAGATGGGGAAAACGAGACTGTTGAGGGCATTTTAGGAAACGGTATAAAACTATTTTTTTAAAATAGTCTTAAAAAATAAACTAAAGACATTTTTAAAAATGTAGGTAAGTTATGATGAACCAAATTTAACATGTCTTACAACTTAACAGGTATTTAAAGTGCTGATTAAGGAGCTTACATTTTTCCAAGGACTATTTTCGGAATAGATTCTGCCAAAATAGTTTACTGCTATGGTTGTTTCAACAAGTTTAATTTGTGTCATTTCCGGCTAACTGAATTTGCTCTCAGAAGTAATTTTTAGCTCTCTGTCTCAATCGCGGTACAATGCCTAAATCACCGACTTTCAATTGTCAGCGCTTGGAAAAAAAATTCGCCTCTCAGGGGAATCGAACTCAGGCCTTCTGCGTTGGACAGCAACCACTGCACTACAGACACTACAGACGCCGGTCAATGAGGTGTAAATGTATGGGTAGTTTTTAGTTGTTGTTTGCAGCAATGTGAATTTAACCAATACATGTTCTGTAACTAGTTTTTGAAAAAAAGATTATGAAAAACTGGAGGCAATGGGATTAGGAATTAGGTTACGGTCAACAAAGGGATAATATCTAGAATTCACTCTGCGGATCATTGCAATTGGTCCTGCCTTGCCTTGTCGAAGCACACCAACCCAAATACATCAGATGACGGCATAAAGGTTTACAATAAATGCATGAACCAGTCGTGTGTTCTATCGATTGAGGTAATGGTGCTCACAAAAGACACTTCCCACCTTCTCATATACACAGTATCAGTTCAATTTCTAGGGGTAAATTTAAAAAGGTGAAAAAAGACCCCAAGTTCTTTACGAAGATGATGTTCCAAAATTTATTTCAATAAACAGGAAAACATGAACCAAAAAAATGGTTGCATGTCGCAAGTGGGACGTGTTGAACACATAATGTAAGTCAAATAAAACTAAGTGAATTAACAAACCTTTAAAATGCTACTTAAAACATGTTGGTGAATTGAAAATCACTGCAAGGATTGCTTCAATAAAGAGAATCACAATTAATTTCCGAATGCTAGAACAATGATGTGGCTTCCCACACTGATAGACATTACCCAACAGAAACTAATGAAATTGTCATTAAGTTCCAAGACACGCGACTAAATGCTGTAGTCTAAGTAAAGTAAAACTCATCAACGGGTCCCTGTGAATCATATGAATCAGTGCTTTGAGTAAGAGTGCAAAGGTTTTTTTTTTAATTTAAAGAAAAAGTCCCTTCAACCAAGGCTGAAGGAGACTGAAGTGAACTAGGTCTAAGAATGCAGTATGGTCTACTCAAACAAGCTGTTTAAAAATTACACAGCGAGCATATTGAAATAGAAGGAATGAGACACTCATATTGGAATGACAGCAATATAACAAGCTCACTGTCTCAAACATGCGCTCACTCTTACAAATATACACCGAGGCGAAAAACACATATTTATTGATTTAAGAAATCATACCAAAAAAAAAAAAAACCGCTTAAAAAAAAGACTAAAACAAACTTGTACACATGAGATGCATAAGTTGATTCAGCATGTTCTGAAACAAAAGTTTATTCTGTTATGCCGTGAATCTTGTTATTCGTGGTATGCTAGGTTATCATCGCTTGAATGCATACAAGGCCATAATAACCCTGATCAGACCCAGTGCTTCTTCTGGACAGCAACAAATAACAACAACTATTTTTTTTTCTTTTCAAGGATCTATAAGAATTACATGTGTGCCAGTTTAAAACAACATTTCCAAATGTGTTTCTTCTGCATTTGATTTGATGTAAAGTACTGTCTGGTTTTCTAGTACTTGCAGTTATTTAGGAGGCACAATTCTGATGAAAAAACATCCATATCCAATAAGAACGTACCAGCTTCCATAATGAAAACTCTCCTACAACCAAAGTAAAAGGACATCCCTTAAGGATTCGAACAAGAAAACTCTACAGGTTTCCACCTGGGTCAGGAAATTTTTAAAATTCCCAAACACCTAGGTACGAAATTTGAGTCTTTTAAGAAACCACCAGTCTGTCGCTTGCATGTCGTTGGTAAGCCCTCCACCTGTTCTAAGCCCAAAATGTACATTTTTAAAGGAGACACAGAGG
>NW_004797882.1:382035-401130 GCF_000002075.1 Aplysia californica | reverse complement strand
AGAGGGGGGATTTTTAAAATTACCGATCTAATAACAGCTTACCCAAGCCCAAGACTCTTTTCTGTGTATTATTTCAGCTGCCTGCGAACCTTAAAGAGATGGCTTGTTAGCAACTTATCTCAAAACAGTAGAAATAATAAACACAAGGCAAAATACTCTTCGAAGTGTTCTATATTTGCTTGGCCTTGTCGGCTAAACTATAACAATGAAAGATTATTCTTTTCTATGTCTGGTTTATGGAGAATACTACTAAGGTAACTATTCGGGGAGGAGATTTTGATTTCATTTCGAACGTTAGACTGTTTGATCTATTGTCTCTTTTATTTTTTCTCTTCCAAGTATCTTTAGAAATCTCTTGAAAAAGAATGTAGATTTAGTTGAAAACGGTAAGTCCCTAGCTTGTCAGATCTCTCAATCTCAGTACAGGTCGTTTGGAGTTCAAGGAAACAGAAGAGAAATGCCAAACAATATCATGTTCTGTGTCCGTGAGCGACAAGGACTGAGAAATGCTAATACTTTTATGTTAGAAAGGTGAAGCGCTAGACTCGCATTTTCCCTTTCCTACTCATATTCATAGCCAAAGATCGCCGCTCAGTGGTTCTTTTTCCTGTGCACAAAGCAGCTTTCTCGTGTTCATTATATTATATTTTATTCTTTCATATTGGTTAATGGAAATGAACGTAAATTCTGACAGCGGCCACAGGCTCTGTCACACTATATCCAAAAGAAATTAAAAAACCCCAAACATATCAAAACAACAACAACAACAATAATAACAACAACAACAACAACAACAACAACAACAACAACAACAACAACAACAACAACAACAACAACAAAGCAAGGTTACATTTTAATGTCAATAATATTTTTTTTATATTGTAGTCAAGCTAACCACTAATAAAATCTAGTGAGAAAAACGAGGTGCTGCATTTTCTTTACCGGCTTGTTTTGGGTTGAATAAGAAATAATGACAGAAACTGTGAGGTCGGTTCCTTGCTCTGTGGGATATGACGTGCAATATCATGCTATTTTCTCCCTTTCATCCACCAGCAAACTGGCACTAGGCTATCAGTAGAAATAGAGTAGATAAATGGCCAAGGTTAGCCCAGTTTAGGGTGTTACGTTGTATTCCGCGAGGAAGGAGGCTGGCACGGTCATTTGGGATAAACAGGAGGACCAGTGGGGGTTTTATGAAGTAGTGTCAGCCTGTAACTGTTTGAAAACAGTACTTTACACTTTGGAAGAAAAACAGAACAAAGCAAAACAATGCAAATTAAAGCAAGCAAAGCAAAACAAGAACAAAACAAAACAAAACAAAATAATTTTATTGCATTCCTTAGAACTGGCATGGTTGGTCGTAAACAGCCCTCAGCGCCAGAGAATAAGAATCTTGTAGAAGATGGGTTTCTTCGATCCTGCAGTGCGGGCTACCAGGTTCTGAGAGAGATACTGTATCCCAAAAAGAAAGACAGGGATACTTGACGATCCATCACCTCGGGAGTTGATCCTTTCTCTATTGCGTGCACTGGCAAAGAGCCTAACCATTACACCACAGGACAAGTGCTGGTTACAATAGGGTTAGAGAAAACAGGAAAACATTAAATTTTAAGGATGATTCAGTCGTCTAGTTATAACAGCCCCGACGGCCTTCGTAAAGGCGAACAAAAAGTTATTTGGTGAGAACTTTAAAGGCATCGTAAAATTAGAGTGAAAAAAAGTACTGTAAAAGCGTTTTCGTTTCAACAGAAGAGCTCGTGGGCACAACAGAGAATGGGAAACAAGACATGAGATAGCCCAGTGCATTAGTCCAAGTAGAAAATAGTAGTTCAAAATGTTAATCGATAAACAGTTCTGATTTGGCAGCAGAGCTTTAAAAAAATGAAAAGACATTTTTTCTATGAATAAATGATCGTCGTAATGAGTATTTGCAAAAAGACGTGGTGATTTCCATAATGTGATCGAATGACTACAATTTCTATGAAAGCATCCCCCTCCCTTTCCCTCTTTTTTCCTCGCAACCCCCACATCCCACCCAAACAAACAATCAAAATCAGTCAACGTGGAAAACAAGTGTTTCTCAGAAATATCCATTCCAGCCCGACATACAGTGTCGCTTGAATAAGAGGAACACTTTCGAATCAATTATTTGTATGACGAGTAATTTCGGAGACCACCCCTCTCTTAAAAGAAAGTACATTAAGATAAATCATTACGAATAAAAATCTCTTAGCTCACCAGTTTTAGAGGATTTCAAATAGATAATACAAAATAAAATAACACACCAGAATTGTCCAAATTTCTCCGTGACTTCTTTTTTTTTTCAATTTTCAAAATATGTGAAACTTCAAACACCAAAATGAGGTATAGCAAATGATGTGTTCGAAGGAATATATTCCTCTTTAAAAAGTAGCCCAGCAATACAAGCGAGTCAAAATGATAAGCTCTCGTTGGTTGCGTTCCAAAATCATTATGCACTACGGTAGGTTAGCATAGACTGCTCTGGCTCGCCAATATTGAATAATAAACATTTCAACTTAATTAATCTCTTTTTCCAATAACGTGGAACAGGGCCCCTGCCTCTTTCACACCGAATACTGGGGGTCTTGCAGAAGCAGCAAGGTTTAATTAATTATTTTTTTTAATGGTGTAAAACTCCGACTTTCTTTGGTAGTGATATGTTCTTTCTAAAGTTTAAATTCATTTAATTTTCGTGGCAAGAAAGTAACCAAAGCAGATGAGAAGAAAGAGAGCGGGAATGAACATTAAGATCATGGTGGTTAATACAGTGTACATTGTTACTGCAAATTGTGAAAGCTGTTGAAAATGCAAATGTATTTTGATATGTTTTTGTTGTAATGTGTTTTAGCTATTTGTGATTGTGGATTTTGTAAAGTGTGCACTTCCTACCGGTGTGCCATATGGCTGCATTCTGGATATCTGTCGGTTGGGCAGATAATAAGTGTACGACATCTCCCTGAATATCATTTCGCAGGTAAGTGACTACACCGAGGCATCCAGTGCACGTGCAGACATAACTGGTGTATCCTATGAGGTTCAGGTCCGTACCTTTGGATAGGGTTTCGTTTTGCCACGCTAATTAGATTTTTGATATTTTTTCATTAGCAATTACTTATACATAAAAGGATACGTGGACCTGAGACTGTCTTCAGTCATTCTTCTGCATGTCTGGTTTATGAGACAGAGTGCTCATACCATAGTGCTGTTAAGACACTGAAAACCCTTCCCTATCTCCCAACTCTTTTCTATTCTCTTGGTACAAGCAAAAGAATAGGTAGAAAAAATGTAGATAAACACATACTCGAAGTAAAGAAAAACAAGAAACATCCGAAAAAAGCAGCCTCCCTCTTTTCAGAAAAAACCCAAAGTAACCATAAAAACAAAACAAAAACAAAAACAAACAAAACCACCAACAAAAAAACCCAAATATAAACAAAACAAAACAAACAAACCCCAGCCCTACGTACAAATAAAGAAACGTATGCATACCAGTAAAACGGCTAAAAGTGCAAGGGCATAAACTCATTATCAGTAAGCTAATGTAAAGAAGCTTTTTCTCTTAGGGACATAATTGACCCAAAAGTACTATAAATTATATATTTTTGTTGTCGAGGACTTCACAGCGCTGTCCTAGTGAACGCAATGGGGGTGAATATTTTAGGATATTACAGCGTCTGCACGCTAACCCATAGAATTCCAGTAAATTGTGCGAAATATAACAATGTATCTTAACTGTTGCAAATATCATTATCAACGACTCTCTTGGATCTGGCAAAGTGTTCAAAGGTCGTCGTATCGATTCTTGTCGGCACAACAGAGACGAATGAAGGGGAAAAACCCGACAACTTCTTTATCTGTTTGTTTCAGTGTGCTTCGAGTCAACATCATTGTCTGGTACTGGTAACGACAGAGTCCCAGCGCCGGCGTTACGTTTTCTTTATGTACACACAAACTACATAACATTCCACGCACACTGGGAATAGAATATGCTACATGGTTTACAATAAATGACTTTTTTCCAACGTTCCCTAATCGGTGTTCACGATCTGAGGTTTCCAATAGAACCTCATGCCTAATGACGCAAAATCTAAACCACTGATGGAAGGACGCACTGGTAGACTGACGTCTGTACAGTTTCATCAGAACAACTTGCTATGATCACAATGTCTGTAAGAATACTAATTTCAAACAAAGGGTTTTCACATTTGACATAGATATCCTTGACGGTTTCGTTTGCTGTGAATCGGTGTTTTTAAAGCTTTTTCTGACAGAATCAATTTTTTTGCCCAATTTACCTATAGCTGAAAAGACTCTTTTTCTTTATATAATACAAGGAACCAATACATCGGAAAGAAAGGCATTATGAATCTTCTGTTTATACCCAAATTTTTAAAACTTGTATTATAAACACTGACAGCCTCGCTATCCCAGAAGTGCCCCAGAGCCTGCTTCTAATTTCATCTGTATATTTACGAGGTTGTTGAACTGTCTGGTGTCGGACTTTCATGATCAAGATAGCAGACGACAGTTTCAGCGGCCGAGCTCGAAGAGCTGACATCCGATTGATGGCTTTGGCGTCTGTCTGTGACGCCAGGGACGCTTTTTCCAGACGAAGCAGCCGCCAAAAACTTACTTTCAACTACGAAGCCGTGATCAGACGCCGTTTCAGCCATCAATAGAATTCTGTCGTTTAGTTCGTGAAGTGAGTTTTTCACCACAATGCTAAGGTCAGGCTCGTTGGTGGTGTTGGTTTGGCAAGTTGCTACGTATTTTCTAGGGGGCGTCAGGTTGTGACTGCCACCTTTAGAGGTGGCTACGGCTTCCCTTTGAGATGTTGGAATTTCTGTGAATTGTGTGGTGGCTGATGATGAAGACTCAGAAGAACTTCGAAAGCTGTCACGCGATTCTTCTCTCGAGTCCATTTGACCAAAGCCAGAAGGTTCTTGCAAAACCGTTGGCGTGCCATCACTCAGAGCTGTGGAAGTAGCACTCTGTCTGTATTCACCAGCAGAAGTGTTCTGAGAACAGGTGTCTGGAATCTGAGATCGCCCACCCGTCGCTCCATGCAGGGGAGTGCGATGTTCGTGAGTCACTGTTGTGTTTCCAAGATGTTTGTTTTTGCATTCGCCGTCTTTTTTGTAGTGGATCCCGTGAACTGACGGCGAGAGAGACACAGGGGCCTCTTGTGTGGACTGGCAAGGGTCTGTAACAACCAAATGTTCAGGATTTGAGCTCTGAGTGTCCGGAGACCCGGGGCTCAAGTCCCCTTTGTCTCGAGGCCAAGGCGTTCTCTGTCGATTTTGCACGGCCCTGCATCCCCCAACCTCGCTGCAAACACTTTCTATCATAGTGTTATAAGTTTCCGATTCGCAACTGAAGTCAGGGCTGTCCTCTGCTTCTTCCGGCGAGTCACTTCCCGAATCTTCGTCTTCGTCGTCGTCCGCTCTGTCAGAGGAAGAAAAGGCATCCGTCCCACCGAGAGAAACGGAAGTGCTAAAGCTGTTTGAGATCAACTGCTCTTCCTCTGTTGATTTTGTGTTGCTGTCTCCGCTCCTGTCCTCACTTGTGCTAGGGGCATCGTAACCGAATGGGTCACTCTCGCTAGTCTCTGACACTTGTTCGCTCTGACGAAAACTTTGCAATGTTAGAGACTTGTCTGAATCTTCTGTGTCTGTTTCCCCAGCGTATGGTAGATTATATGTCCTTTGGTGTGTTTCTACTTTCTGTACACATTTGGAGGACTGAATAATGGCTTCAACTTCAGTCCCGCTTCTCTGCAAGTTCGGGCTGCGGGCCGCGGAGTCTTTACTGTGCTGCTTGTTACGTACCTGCAAAATAGGGAGGCTTTTCTGCTTCTCAACATGTCCATTTCTCTTTCGTTGAGTGAGTTTTGTTGGGGAATCTGGAACATGTTGTTTGTCATTCCCTGCTTTTGTCTCTGCACCTCTGGCTGGGATGGATGACTTGTTAACTGTTGTCAACTGATCATCGTGTCGTTTCGACTGTTTCTTCCCCGTACCGCTGGAAGATGAAGCTGTAGATCTCTGACGTGGCACACAACCTGCACCCACAGCAACGATGTCATTCTCCTCTTTACTAGCAGCTTTTGACCTCTTTAGGACACCCTTCACCTTCCCCTTCTGCTTGGCCTTCTCCAAAGGTTTCGCAGGTGAAGAAAACTGATGGGAGATTTGTGATGACATACTTTCCCCCCCTGAAGATTTTTTCCGATACTTGGCCATGGTAGTTGTAAGTTTAGCCACCCTATAAAATTTGGCTGACGGTTTCAGAAACTCTACCTCGGACTTCTGATACCCTTCGCTCAGACACCACTCTAGAGGGGTGAGTTGGCTGACTTTGTCTTTCAGTGTGAGAGAAGCCTTTCCTTTCAACGCCAGGATCCGTGCACACTGCAAAAAGCCGTTCTTAGCCGCAATGTGAAGTGCTGTGTAGCCTTCGTGGTTGAAGTGATCGACCTGGAGACCGAGGCGACGAAAGTTCCGAACTAACAGCTCGAGAGCCACGTCGTTTCCGATGTAGGCTGAATGGATGAGAGCCGTGTTACCTGAGGCAAATAAAGAAGAAACAAGAAATGACTAGTCGTGGTGCATCTACTAATACAAATAACACACAAACACACACATATACACAGACACACACACAAACACACATACGGACACACATAAATATATAATATATTATAATACATACACACTTATTTTATATAAATAATTACATATATATACATATTATATATATATATATATATATATATATATATATATATATATATATATATATATATATATATATATATATGTGTGTGTGTGTATGTGTGTGTGTGTGTGTGTGTGTGTGTGTGTCTCTAGAATCTCGAACACAATGTTCGGTCCCGTTTCAGTCCGTATGTTTTCTTTATATTGCTTTCACGGAATTCCCGAACACTCGAAACACGTAACACTCGAATCTCGAACAAATCCCCTTCGCATTCTTAACTAAAGACCCAGCTTTACGCCTTTCAGCCTATATAATATATAAATGCACGCACACTCACACACACACATATGGGGCATCACTCGCCCATCATTACTAACCGTTGAGATCCTCCAAATCGGGACTTATGTCTGCGTGCTGTATATAGATCCTCACCAAGTCGTTGCATCTCTGCTCACATGCATGGATGAGAGGCGTGCGGCCATTCCTGTCCCTCATGTTCACGTCGGCCCCCGCCTCTTTGATGATGCGTACCATATTGTCACGTGTCACCTCCTCCTGCGTGGGGGGGAAATAAACGACACCATTAGGATGCATTTAAGTCTGGTATCGTACCATATCGTTACGGTTTACTGTTACAGTATGGCCTAATTCATTGTTTATTGTTGGAACTTTGAGATAATCGAGAAAACTTGATTTTTATTTGTTTATAAAAGACTTTTTAAATAAAAAATGGAAATGTCTAAATTTAGGATAACGCGCAAGCACTTAAAAAAACCCCAACAACTAAATGATGTACCATGAAGAATTCTTAATTCTATTGTGGCGTAAGTCTGACTTCATGACGACATCGACATCAAGATGTTTAGATTTAATGAACTCAACATTTTTATTTGTTAAAAATAAAAGTTTCTTAATTAATATGTGGCGTTGGTTGCATGTGTTAAAGAAATATATTGGTTAAATTCAAAATCTAAATTGAAAAAAAAAAGCCAGAAAATGTATATAATGTGGATTAAAAAAAGGAAGGAAAAGTGCATACTGTAGATATTATAATTGTTAAAAGAATAAAACACTTTTTTCTCTCCCCTGAAATATCAATGTTGCTTTCTAGGCTAAGGGCATTTGAATCTTTTCCTTTTTCCTTTAGAGTCTGTCCGTTTCTTTTCTTCCTTAAAATCTATTACCGGCTTGCTAGGCGTGTTGTAACTTCACCAGAGGCCGGCGACGTCTCATGGTGACCCAGGGAAACTCAACATCCTTATTGACGGAACACAACTCCAATACGTGGAGGAATTTAAATAATTGGGAAGCATCTTCACACACAATGGGAGTATGGACCAAAAAATAGAAACAATAACTATGAAGGCAAATGCAGTGACCTACCAGCTAGCACCCTTGCGAATGTAACAAGAACATCCCAACCGAAGTAAAATCCCAGCTCATTAATAGCATCTAAATACCAACATTAATATACTCGTTCCAGTGCCAAACCTGGTCTCTAAACAAGGAACAAGAAAAAAAAATCAATGCATCCAAATGAGATGTCTCCGCAAAACCATCAACGTCACCTGAAGAGACCACAAAGGCAACGAAACCGTACGTCCATCACCAGTAATGAAATTCATAGAGCGTCAAAGAGTTAAACGGTTTGGACATCTAACCAGAATGCCACAGAAACAACTAGCGGCTAAAGCTTACAGCACCCGAGAATCCGGCTTCAAATCAAGAGGAAGACCAAGAAAAACCTGGCTGGACGGGGTTAAAAAGCTCTTGGAACAACATATCTATCGGAGACGCTGCACGCTTAGCACAGGACCGAAACCTGCACCTCCCCTCGACATCCTGAGGATGCCAGAGGAGGCAAATGCATTTGAATAGCTTGCAGTAGATAATGCATGTTTTGATTAAGTATGTCAAGTTTTGTTCAGAGTACGATACAATTTGGTTTCTTATAGAGCAACTATGGTTAGGAATGAAATGATAGTTGCATTGTTTGGTACAATAGGAGTTGATGCAGCAAAATATTGAGTGCTATGGTAATATATAGTATGATAATTGTATTTATTAAAATGTGGTATGATACAGTGGCCAGTTGCCGTGTAGTTTGGCACGGTTTAATACCGGTACATGATTGTTTATCGTTGCTGTGATCTTATATGGTACCGTAGTATACTGTATTACGAGATGATACTTGTATTGTTTCATGTGGTATGGCTTCATGCAATAAGGTGAGTTTGGTACTTTTCAGAAGTTCAGTGTGGTAGAGTTTGGTATGGCATCATTACGTTTTATTTTTTGTAAACATGCTTTTATAAAATGTGGTTTTGTATGGATTTGGAGGTCCCTTCAATGCTGTTGTAAGGTTTTTGTACTTCCACGTCCAACAGACATGAACTATGGATATCTCCAATCGCATGCTGGAGCCTCCTGATTGGTATAATGTTGCGACAGAACTTGAAAGCCATTTGTACATTTTTATTATGGCAGTTACATTTCGAGAACATTTTGAGAAAAACAGAAGCAATCACTGTATTTGTTGCAGCCAAAAACTAATTGATTTGAGTAGTTTTTATAACAGTTTTTTTGTCTGACGCTCCAGTTCATGAGCTTTATAACTCATTATTTGCATACATCAATCAAAATTGGGTGCAACACAAACAATCAAGAGATAATATCATAACTCTTCCAGGACAATGACAAAAAAGAAACAACAAGGTTTACTTGTTTCATAATAACATTAAATTGTCTTTCCAAAGCTTAAATATGGCGCTTTCAAT
Organism: Aplysia californica; assembly: GCF_000002075.1. Taxonomy (NCBI): domain Eukaryota; kingdom Metazoa; phylum Mollusca; class Gastropoda; order Aplysiida; family Aplysiidae; genus Aplysia; species Aplysia californica. The sequence goes on along the minus strand of NW_004797882.1, from coordinate 391,615 downwards.
CTAATGGATGGGCTACCAGACTCGTTCTCATGAGATTGAAATTGTATGCTCCGGAATTTACGGCTCAGTTTGCACTACGTTGTGTACATGGGAAATACACTCTATACGAGTTTCACCATTTGATTTGGACATTCCACCTATACAACACGCCGATGTGGAAAAGGCTAAAATGATTATTTGGGAACTTTTTAGGGGTTTGTTAAAGACATGCCACCATAGATCCACCTTAGAGCTCAGTTTTGTATTGTTTAATCAAGTCATTTAAATTGAAAGGGAATTGGTTTATGACAAAACTCCCTGACTTTGTTAAGGGTGAAATAATAGATATATATCGTTATTCGAATTCTGGTTTGCTCCTTGAGAACTTTTTACCTTTTTTTTCTTCAATTAATTATTCTTGAAAAAGAGAAATCAAGAATATCAGGCTACCTCACACATAGAGGAATTGGTGGTTTTGAAGTCAGCTACCTAAACACTTCCTAAATGGATCGTGCATGATTAAACTCATTTAACCCTTGAGCTGATTAGGAAGACTGACAACAGGAAGGAATGAGGAACAACTCTGCAAATGTGTACTAATCTTAAATAAGCTTTTCGTTAAGACGCAACTGTTACAGCACAATTTCAGCTTTTACAATTTAGTTTTCCCCACTGCTTCTACAAGAGAATAACGTTCTGTTATCTATTATATATCTGGCAACTTGGAAACACATGTGTTACTTTTCCCATAAAACTACGACAGCTACAAAGTTGAAAGTTGGCAAGTACTTGCATAAAGATAGATAGGTCTTCATGACGGAGCACGATTTTTTATTTATTCATTTCCTTAATTTAGAAAAATATATTTGACAAAAAGTTCCCGTCCTTCTTTGGCCTTTGTGATTATTCCACTGAGAAACGAAATAACTCTGCGTAGCTGTCCTTCACAGCGGAAGTGTCTGAAGTGATATTTGGCGAGGCGCATATTGTGTTGAGAGTATAGATCTAGACCTTTAATTTTTTGCCTCTCTCAAGATTTATTGCTCCATTCCAGTAGAGTGTAAAAATAGTAGACCAATGACTTTGAATTGATATTAATGCACCGATCATTCCTTTCATTGAAAGGGAGCCCAGCTAGCTTCACATTATTATACGTTTTTAGTCTTACGTCCCTGAAATGTAATACCCAGCCCACATTGCCTGTTTGATACATCTGATTTAATTGGTACTGCAGATTTTCCATCATGGAGGAGCAAAAGTTACCATTTTTGCACAATTCAGCCGAATCCTACAGAATTAAACATTTTGTATTAAATCAAATTGGTCGTATCCGTCGAGTGAAAGCACCAAATCACAAGGCTTGTAGCCTACACGGCACATAGCGTCGCAATGACAAGGTCGGATCCTTTGTTTTCTTGGAATGAGTTAATAGTGCTGATTTGGAGAGGCGGTTAGAAAGCTGTTAAAATTTCATATATCTGCGCAGTTCAAGAACCTCTCATCACAGCAACTGCAATGTACGGCAATTTGCCCTAGAAATCATTATTGTAGAACATGGCAATGTTGTGAACGCTAACCTTTCTGTACAGCAAAGCTGCTCGGTGCCGGATGTGACTCCTTCGCCAAGTTTCTTATTCTTTAGCATGCAGTAAAAACTTTTCTCTACTTTGACTCCCGTGTCATAATTTGAAGAAATAAAGTTAGGGTTCTATTTGTAGAGGGAACTGAGACAGTCATTAATCAATCAAAGTCAACCCGACCCGATCCGATATTCTGCCAATGGGCACCCGGTATATTGTTGTGTTGGAATCAGTATCGATAATATCAAGAGACAACTAATTCCCAATACTCCCTTTTCCCTTGACAAGAATACTGAATTAAAATGGAACATGTGAATGCACAAGATGTGAAAAAAGGTGAACCCTGGTTCTGTGGGAAGGGCAACAAGAAGTACAAGTTTCATACCGAAAGATCCCAAATTCTCAGTTATTTTCCACACAGAGACATTTTTAATCAAGATCTCTGGGCTGGCGTTCCAGGTTGAATACAATTTGCTTTTTTGAGCCGTTTCATTAGCGCGCCAGGAAGACATTTGAGATTTTAAAAAAGATATTGGGAGAAACATTACTCAAACAGGTAAAAAAATAAATCTAATAACATCCATAATGGATTTGTTTTGTGTGGATCTAAATCATTTTTATTTTCTTGTGAAATTTAGTCAGAAAGGAAATAATAGCTTCAGCTAAGAGAGATAATGCAGTGTGAAGGGGAAGGGAATCTGGAATAGTCGACAGAGTGGTGAGAAATCGGTACAAAAACGGGGATTGACATCAAACCACAACACTCGTCAACTCTACATAGGTATATTCTCTACATTCGGCCAGTCTGTTCTTTTACAAATTACAAATTTTATAGCAGCCTATCATTTTTGTATAATAATGTTATCTATTTGCCTTTGACAGAGTTGATAATGATACTACTACTACTACTACTACTACTACTACTACTACTACTACTACTACTACTACTGCCACAATCAATTCTGCGTCGGTTGTCTAGTGGTTAGGTTAGTGGACTCGTAATCGAGGCGTTTGAGGTAGAGCTGGGTGAAGATTCCGGAGCCGATTCCCACGATTAATGCTATGGAAGAAAAGTTCCGACTCTCTTTTACTTAAACCAACGGTTACCAGTTACTTTAATCTATATAATCAACTAAAATTTTATATATTTTTAAAAATAATTTTGTTTTGAAAAATAAAAGTTGATGCTTCGTAGTGTTCCGAAATCAAGGTTAGCCTGAATCTTGAAGATGTTCTGAGCCAACCAGGTAACCACCGGACAAAATCACATCATTAGAAAGTAAGTAATAGGGTTCGGAGTCCAGTTCTACGATTCCTAGCTTTCAAAAGTCGGGAACCTAGCCGCCCAGCACGAGTTTGAGGCTCTGCTCGGCCCAACGTCGTGTCCTTGGGAAGTGTACTTCCCCGCTTCAACCCCTTGTGTGGTGAATTAATGCTCGTCCATAGACAACAAAAGGTTTTGTCAGGATGTCACTGTTTTAGCGCCTGTAACATCACAGCTTGCACTGTATGCTTACCACGAAGTTGAGATTATATTTTCAGAACGCTATGAGGTCTGCTGGGGTAATAATAAATAAGATTGCAGAAGCACGTAGAGCTTGCTGTTGAGAGGGAATTGGTGCTATACAGTTGCTATAAATTACCATTACTACTGCTTCTACTATTAATAACCCCATTGCCACTGCTATTGCTAACACTATTGCTACTGTTAGAAATAATAATACCAATACACGTATTCCTGGAACTTCATCTGTGCAATTCGTTCTCTGTTTTCAGGAACACGTGCCACACGCAGGTTAGTAATTACAAATGTTTTCGCCCCGATTGACACAATCTTGATAATTAAGAACACGGGTTGTATCGACCTGCTCGTCAGGGCCAGCTTGGGTCTGTTAGAAACGACATGTACACCCCACTAAAATAACGAAGATACTCGATAAAACATATCATACACATACTTTGAGTGCAACATCAAAGAGCCTAAACGTTATACCACAAAGTCAAGACAAAGTTAATCCCCAAAGTCCCGAGCATCTGGGTGGCCCACTGGCATAGCTAGAAACACAAATCTTCACTGTGAAGTGAGAGATCCGTGTGCAACCGTTACAGAAATGGTTCTTGTGATGGCATCCGGAATTCATCTGCAGAATCATTTCTTGGTAGTGTTCACAACATCTACTTCTCTCTGAGTATGTTTGTCTGCGTGTCTGCCTGTCTGTTTGTCTGATTGCCTCTGTCTTTTCCTGTTTAATTTCCTCGTCGCTCTCTGTCTTTCTCAACAGAACCCGCCCCCCCACAAAAAACAAAAAAAAACAAAAACAAAAACAAAAACAAAAACAACCCAACCCAACAACAAACAAAAACAAAAACAAAACCAAAAAGCTACAACAACAAAATATGCACACTTGCGCACAAATAATATTATATACATTCTCCAAACTGTCATTGAAACAATTGATCAGAATTTGACAATATAATGGTATTGTACAACAGCTCGCTGTTTCATAATATCTGGACCAGGAACTGAAGGATAAACACCGATAAAAGCTTCATTTGATCAGGTGATGGAACTGGCGCACTGTCAAACTTGGTTCCCCGAAATGAATATTTTACTCGGGTTTGCATATAGAGTCATCATTTTAAATGAATTCAAACTCGCTAATTAAACACGTTTTCGGGCTTTCTAGATTAAATGCTTCGGAAAGCATATCTATGTGACGAACTGCCAACACCACTACTGTATTATTCGAGAACATTCAGTGAGAGATCTGGCGATTGTACTCAGCAAGGCAGGGAAGAGGAAGTCCATCAAGTTCAAACGAGGATTACTTACACGGTTTTTATTGGAATATCAGCACAACTTTGTCTTTAAAGCTCAAGGGCTGTTCCATAATGCACCCCAACCATGTTACAAGCCTTTTACATTAGCAAACACACTTCAGTTTAACGTGAAATCGGGTACATAACAAAAGACTAACGTTACGCATACACCAACCAACTAATAGTAATAGGTATTAAACGAGAATTAGACATTGATAGGAAAATTCAAGAAACTTTTCTTAGCAAATTCCCAAGAGCTTCAGTAAAGCGATTTCAGTCTCAGGCCATGTGGAACATTTTCCGTACAGTTTTCAATCAAAGCACTCCGTCCTCTGTTTGAGAAACGAGCTTTAAAGCTACCAGTCCCATCGGGGTCGAGAACCGAGAACGACTACATTTTTGTACTCTTCGTGACAGATCTGGTAACTCAGCCGACACTTAACTCCTACCCACGCACGCACACACGCACGTAGCCACGCACGCCCACCCGCACGCACGAACACATACAAACAAGCATTAATACCAACCCACCGGCCCGTTGGCCCACATGCACGGGCACACGTCCACCCGTCCTCCTGCCTCACACGCACACACACACACACACACACACACACACACATACACACACACAGGCACACACACACTCACACACACACACACGCACGCACGCACATACACGCACACACACGAACTCACACATGCAAACACAATCTCAGACGAAACCGACAGTGATAGAAAGATAGATGGGAGAGAGATAGAGAGAGAGATAGCGAGAGTGACGAGAGAGAGAGACAGAGAGAGAGAGATAAGAGGGAGAGAGAGAAGAGAGAGAGAAAGAAAGAGAGAGAGAGAGAGAGAGAGAGAGAGAGAGAGAGAAAGAGAAGCGAAGAAGACTAGATAGGATACTTGCGAGCGCGTGTGTCTTTGTCAAAATGGGGGGGGGGGGGGGCAGATTGATAGAGTGGGATATTAAGAAGGAAACCTCTGGAGGAGGTACAAAAAGTAGTAAAGAAACACACCCGAAGGCAGAAATATAGAAAGAGAGGGAAACAAACGAAAAAGAGACAGAAATGAAGAAAGAGAGAAACGAAAAGAGGAAAGAGAGAGAGAGATGGAGAGAGAGAGAGAGAGAGAGAGAGAGAGAGAGAGAGAGAGAGAGAGAGAGGACAAGGGGAAAAAAGGAGGAGAGATTGGTCTCAGCATTCCCTTCCACAGTTTTGAAAATGGACAGGAATCTCCAGCTAATGGTCATGTCGTCGGTGTGGGGCCCCGGGCTAACGGCACGATTGTCCAAGTTGACAGTTCTTACAACTGCGAGAAGACAGGGGAAGTTTCTAGGAGATGCTGAGATAATGGCTCCAGCCCCGGGCCAACTGTCTCACTCACTGCAGCTTCCGCTCTTGACAGCAAACGACAAATCAATTTTCCCAGCATGCCTCGGTGCTGACGACGTAGACTGCACATCCGGGTTTGCCTCCGGAGAGGAAGTTCTGACCTTTATTATCCCCCTTTTCCCAAATAAAGGCTATGCGCCATACGCAGCGACCTAATATTACAACACTTAGTGGCATGGCCTCCTTCATATCTCATAGAAACGGGGGGAATCACTGTTCAACATTATCCTGCATGCAACTCTTGAGCAAAGAAGAAAAGAAATAAAAAAAACACTCGCGTTTTCAATGTTAGACATTTAAAAAGCCAAACCCATTATTATGAGACATTTTCATGAAAGTCTAATGCAAAACTGCTATGGTTAAAATCCTGTAACATTATGTTTTAGTCCGTATCATGGGCAATACCGGTTTCTGTAGTGCAGCAGTTAGAGAATTCATCGTTGCACAAAGAAGACCGTGAGTTTAATTCTCGCGAAGGGAAGCTTATAATCGTGTAGGCCTATTTCCGTCTGTCGACTTGGACACTGTATTCCTCACAGCCCAGGCTGACCATGATTTGTGGATTAAACAGCCAGCCTCCTAATTGATCTAAATTGTGTAGATTGTTGCGAAAAACATCTTCAAGTACATGCACACTATCATAGACTCTCTTTTAAAAATCATTTCGCAGTGAAACATAAACAAAAAGGAAAACAGCCTTTCCCATAGACACTATCGCTTACTCGTTTAAAACTTGTCCGTTTGAACTTTAACTTGTCTTTTGTGCTTTGATTAAACTATTGTGTATATTGCCAATTTCTCTCTCATAAATTGCAAAGACACGCGCGCGCACACACACACACACACACACACACACACACACACACACACACACACACACACACATATATATATATATATATACACACATATATATATATATATTATATACACACACCCACACAAACACCCACTCCCACCCACCCATCTACCCACACACACACACACACACACACACACACACACACACACACACACACACACACACACACACATAAACATACACACACACACACACACACAAATACACACAAACATGACTAGGACAATGAAAGAAGAAACGAACAGGAAAAGTGAGGCATCAATTACAAAAAGTCAGCTTTTATGAAGAGATCATCGGGGGGCTCTCATGGCCAAGAGGTTAAGGTGTATGCCTCTCGTTCAAAGGTTCCAGATTCGAATCCGGGTAGCGTCGGAAACAATTTCTTCTCTAAAATTGTCTCCTTTCACCTCCTTTCTTGCTCTCTAGCAATATTTTGTCGTCTGCTTTCGTTCCCACTTTCTACTCCCGCCCCCTCACCTCCTTTTCCCCCTCCTCTGGGCTCCTGACTCTTTCTGCAGACTTTCTATTGCTACTACTTGGCTCCTTCTTACTGCTGTCTTTCTGCCACACACCTGATCTTCTGATAGGAAAGATCTACACCTAGCCTTTTCGGACAAGGGCAAACAATCTTGTAGGTCCCGTGGGCAAGTTGCACACGTTAAAGATCCTTTGGTGGTCTAAAATCGATAAGAGTAGGTAGGCTTCGGCTGCCAACTGGGCAAAATTCAAAATTTCCTACCAACTGAAAATGTTTAAAGTGTACCGCGCGCTCATATGACTTTATGCAGTTGCGAGAGCCGTAAAACACCAAGAAAAGAAGGAAAAGAAAGAAAAGAAAGAAAGAAAAAAAAGAAGAGATCATCTGATTATACATATAAGACTGATTGGAAAACAGACAAAATAATTCCTGCGTAATCAAAAGAGGAGGAAACATTTACTGAGAGTGCCCCATATATTTTGTCGTTCATGTCAAATTAAAACGATTTTTGAGGCCCATTGACTGACCACGTATACGATTATTTTGTTGTCAAATAATGCCATATTCATGCACATAATACGTTGCGTAATAAAGCTATGCCCATACAAAATGCGTGCCCCATTTCCTGTCTATACACAGCACTATTATATTTTTTACTGTCACTTCTGAGTAGCCGAAGAATCGAAACATGAGACGCTTCAGAGGGAAAGAGAGAGTTTTATTCGTATTGTTTACTCCAGATCGATGAGGAATTACGTAAGCTCATTCTCAAGTTCCTTTTTTATAATGAAATTATATAATGTGTTCGTGAGAGCTACCATAAGTGGTAGGATGACGGTTATAAGAGGAGGGGGGGGGGGCGGTTGGACGCAAAAATATAAGGTCAGATTGATTGGGGATAATGCATCCAAAATAAGGGAATTACGTATTTGGCTAGGTATAAACACATTTGAATCCTGGAACCAGACAGCTATTTTCAGAAGCACAAAACCTGATCCCGGTCATTCAGTCCTTGCTGATGTCAGCCCTTCGCAACACCGCTACACGAACTGTTGTTTTGTCAGTAACAATAATATACTGTGACCAGAAAGTTTCTGCTTTGTGCGTTTGAGACTTCGTGGGTGGAAACAGAACCTGCCATTTCGTGAGTAGAGTTGACCACCTGCTGTCTTATGCGGTGTTCACACAGACAGGAATAACGAAGCCGAATAAGACAAAATTTCTAAGTCCAATCCAGCAGATCGGGCTACTCTGGATACATTTCGCCGAGCGATCGGCCTCCCTCCCCGGGTGATATTTCATTCTCGCCGTCTGAAATTAATACACGGGAAGCTTGCCGAAATTTTCAACCATGCTTAAAATTTTCGCCGAGCGAAAAATGAATGGCCGAGGCAACAACTCGCTCGGGGAAAACTCAGGGAATGTCAGAAGTAGCTCGGCACGCAAAGTTGTATACGTTGCCGAGTGACAGTGACACGCCGACAAGATCTGATTGGTAGTCGTGTTAAATTTCATACTCAGAGGGTTAAATTAATGCTCGCTGTGTAAAAATCTTGCTCGGGGAGTCTGGATTACTCAAGCACGACGTGCAAAAGTTGACACAACGAACAATGTCATGTAAGTATTTCCTGTTGCCAAGTATCGAAGAGTGAACACCAGCTTGATGTCAGGTTCCAGTGACTGCCTCCAGAAAGTGTTTGCCTTGTGGATGGTGAGGCCAATTTTCTCCAGTTGTTTCAGGAAAAAACTCTGTAGAAGCTCTGAGGAGGTCCCTGAAGAATGCCAAATCTTCAACTTACAGTTCAGCCGTTAGCTTCTCAAACTGTCCGAAGTTCTTATGGGCCATGGTCTACCCCAACTGTTCCACCTTCTCCTCCTTCTCCTCCTCTTCTCCTCTTCTTGCACCAGCACAACAGTAAGGGTACCATTATTATTTATACATGAAGTATACATCCATCGTCGGTGTCATATGAGACATGTTGAAGGAATGAGCAAAAACCCCCCCCCCCCCAATCCTGTTTATATATTATACCATTGCACGCCGACAAACTCGGCGACGGCCCGGCAAGATAGTTAGCATGGTCGGTGAGTTTGCCGGCGTGTGAAATTTTTCTTGGCTCTGCAAGTGGCCAGGATTCAAACTAATTGCCCGACAAGACCCTCGGCGAGAAGCTCGACGATATGCTTGCCGTCCTAAATTATTGCTCAGCGAGCGTCTTCCCGAGTACTCACCGACACAATAATGTCAACAGTCATGGCCAGATGCTCGTCACGATTAAACCCGAATTTGGAATTATCTTATCGGGAATTGCTCGTCGACTCTACTCCTGTATGTGTGAACACCCAAATGAAAATATAGGAGCGACATCAACAAGGTTTATTATTCTCTCCTACCGGTGTGGACAGCACACATATAAACTCTGTGTGTGTGGTTTGTGTGTGTGTGTGTGTGTGTGTGTGTTGGTGT